>NW_026642027.1:0-8294 GCF_028554395.1 Pezoporus wallicus
TGTAACATGGGGCTACATGGGGTACAAAGGACAAAATACAATATGTAAACATGTAACATAAATAAGTAAATAAATATGTAAATATGTAAATACAAGATTACAATACAACAAACGATGAATATGTAACAGAAGAATATGTAATACAACATATAACATGTAAATATGTAAAATATGTATATGTAAGTATGTAGCAGAAGAAGAAGGAAGATAAATACGTATATGTTACATGTAACATGGGGGTTGCGCGCGGCACGGGGTTTATGCATATGTAAATACGTAATACAAATAAATATAAATACATAAATACGTTATATAAATAATAAATACAATATAAATATGTAATATAAATATGTAATAATAAATAAGTAAAATAAGTAAATAATAAATATAAATATGTATGATGGGGCCATGGGGTCATAAATAAGTAATATGTAAATAAGGGCACATGGGGGTTGTGGGGGCTATGGGGGCTATGGGGGGTATGGGGGGCTATGGGGGCTATGGGCTGCTATGGGGACTATTTGGTCTAAGGGCGCTATAGGTGCTATGGATGCTATGGGTGCTATGGGGCATTATGGGGTGCTATGCATGCTATGGGGTGCTATGGATACTATGGGGCACTATGGGGCGCTATGGATGCTATGGGGTACTATGGGTGCTATGGGGTACTATGGGGTGCTATGGGTGCTATGGGGCGCTATGGATGCTATGGGGTGCTATTGATGCTAAGGGGTGGTATGGGGCGGTATGGATGCTATGGGGTGCTATCGATGCTAAGGGGCGCTATGGGGCGCTATGGGGTGCTATGGATTCTATGGGGCGCTATGGATGCTATGGGTGCTATGGATGCTATGGGGCACTATGGATGCTATGGATGCTATGGATGCTATGGGACACTATGGATGCTATGGGGCACTATGGATGCTATGGGGCACTATGGATGCTATGGGGTGCTATGGATGCTATGGATGCTATGGGGCACTATGGATGCTATGGATGCTATGGATGCTGTGGATGCTATGGGGCACTATGGATGCTATGGGGTGCTATGGATGCTATGGATGCTATGGATGCTATGGGGCGCTATGGATGCTATGGAATCTATGGGGCACTATGGATGCTATGGATGCTATGGGGCGCTATGAATGCTATGGATGCTATGGATGCTATGGGGCACTATGGATGCTATGGATGCTATGGGGCACTATGAATGCTATGGATGCTATGGATGCTATGGGGCACTATGAATGCTATGGATGCTATGGATGCTATGGATGCTATGGATGCTATGGATGCTATGGGGCACTATGGATGCTATGGGGCACTATGGATGCTATGGGGCGCTATGGGGCGCTATGGGGCACTATGGGTGCTATGGGGCGCTATGGGGCACTATGGGTGCTATGGGGCGCTATGGGGCGCTATGGATGCTATGGGGCGCTATGGGGCACTATGGATGCTATGGATGTTATGGATGCTATGGATGCTATGGGGCACTATGGATGCTATGGATGCTATGGTTGCTATGGATGCTATGGATGCTATGGGGCACTATGAATGCTATGGATGCTATGGATGCTATGGATGCTATGGATGCTATGGATGCTATGGGGCACTATGGATGCTATGGATGTTATGGTTGCTATGGATGCTATGGATGCTATGGATGCTATGGGGCACTATGAATGCTATGGATGCTATGGGGCTATGGATGCTATGGATGCTATGGGGCTATGGATGCTATGGATGCTATGGATGCTATGGATGCTATGGGGCACTATGGATGCTATGGATGCTATGGATGCTATGGATGCTATGGGGCTATGGATGCTATGGATGCTATGGGGCACTATGGATGCTATGGATGCTATGGATGCTATGGATGCTATGGGGCACTATGAATGCTATGGATGCTATGGGGCTATGGATGCTATGGATGCTATGGGGCTATGGATGCTATGGATGCTATGGATGCTATGGATGCTATGGGGCACTATGGATGCTATGGATGCTATGGATGCTATGGATGCTATGGGGCTATGGATGCTATGGATGCTATGGGGCACTATGGATGCTATGGATGCTATGGATGCTATGGATGCTATGGATGCTATGGGGCACTATGGATGCTATGGGGCGCTATGGGGCGCTATGGATGCTATGGGGCACTATGGATGCTATGGGGCACTATGGATGCTATGGGGCACTATGGATGCTATGGATGCTATGGGGCACTATGGATGCTATGGGGCACTATGGATGCTATGGATGCTATGGGGCACTATGGATGCTATGGATGCTATGGATGCTATGGGGCACTATGGATGCTATGGATGCTATGGGGCACTATGGATGCTATGGATGCTATGGATGCTATGGGGCACTATGAATGCTATGGATGCTATGGATGCTATGGGGCACTATGGATGCTATGGATGCTCTGGTTGCTATGGATGCTATGGGGCGCTATGGGGCGCTATGGGGGCTATGGGGCGCCATGGGTCGCCGTGGGGCGCTATGGGGCGCCGTGGGTCCCACCTGGTCACCATCTCCTTCTCCTTGTTGGAGGCGTGGCCGCCGGTGCCCAGCGCCAGGGCCGGGGTGCTCAGGAAATACCCACAGTGGTTGTGGAAGTAACGGTTGATGAGGGGCAGCAGCACCTGCACGGGGGCACCGGACCCATAGGGACCCATAGGGACCCATAGGGACCCATAGGGACACATAGGGACCCATAGAGACCCATAGAGACCCATAGGGACCCATAGAGACCCATAGGGACACATAGGGACACATAGAGACCCATAGAGACCCATAGGGACCCACAGGGACCCATAGAGACCCATAGGGACCCACAGGGACCATAGGGACCATAGGGACCCATAGAGACCCATAGGGACCCATAGGGACCCACAGGGACCATAGGGACCATAGGGACCCATAGGGACCCATAGAGACACATAGAGACCCACAGGGACCCATAGAGACCCATAGAGACCCATAGGGACCCATAGAGACCCATAGAGACCCATAGGGACCCATAGAGACCCATAGAGACCCATAGAGACCCATAGGGACCCATAGGGACCCCGTCTGACCTTGGCGAAGAACTTGATCTCCTGCTCATGGGGGGATTTCTCCACTCGGCCACTGCTGACCACGGCCTCTGGGGGGCGACAGAGAGAACATGGGGGGGCATTGGGACCCATAGAGACCCCATAGAACCCATAGCACCCCATAGCGCCCAGTAGCACCCCATAGCGCCCCATAGAACCCATAGTGCCCCACAGCGCCCCACAGCGCCCCATAGCGCCCCATAGAACCCACAGTGCCCCATAGCGCTGCACAGCTCCCCACAGTGCCCCACAGTGCCCCATAGTGCCCCATAGCGCCCCACAGAGCCCCATAGAACCCATAGTGCCCCACAGCACCCCACAGCACCCCATAGAACTCATAGCGCCACACAGCGCCCGCCAGCACCCCATAGAACCCATAGCGCCCCATAGCGCCCCACAGAGCCCCATAGAACCCATAGCGCCCCATAGCGCCCGCCAGCACCCCATAGAACCCATAGCGCCCCATAGCGTCCCACAGAGCCCCATAGAACCCATAGTGCCCCACAGCACCCCACAGCACCCCATAGAACTCATAGTGCCACACAACGCCCGCCAGCACCCCATAGAACCCATAGCGCCCCATAGCGCCCCACAGAGCCCCATAGAACCCATAGCGCCCCACAGCACCCCACAGCACCCCATAGAACCCACAGCGCCCCACAGCGCCCCATAGCGCCCCATAGCGCCCCATAGCGCCCCACAGCGCCCCGTGGGGCCGCACCCAGGTGCGCGATGAACTCCTGGGCCGTGTCCATCCAGCGCAGGAGCTGCTGCAGGAACCCGAAGGCGAAACGCTTCTCGATGGACGAGGAGTCGAGCTCCATGTCCTTGAGCCCCCTGGGAGCCACGGAGAACATAGGGACCATAGGGACCATAGGGACACATAGGGAGCCATAGGGACCCATAGGGAGCCATAGGGACCATAGGGACACATAGAGACACATAGGGACCCATAGGGAGCCATAGGGAGCCATAGGGACCCATAGGGACACATAGGGACTCATAGGGGCCCATGGAGCCCCATAGAACCCACAGTGCCCCATAGAACCCATAGTGCCCCGTAGCGCCCCATAGCGCCCATAATGCCCCACAGCGCCCCATAGCGCCCCATAGAGCCCATAGTGCCCCATAGCGCCCCATAGAGCCCATAGCACCCCATAGCGCCCCATAGCACCCCATAGAACCCATAGCACCCCATAGCACCCCATGGTGCCCCATAACACCCCACAGCGCCCCATAGCACCCCATAGAACCCATAACACCCCATAGAACCCATAGTGCCCCATAGCGCCCCATAGAACCCATAGAGCCCATAGCATTACATAGTGCCCCATAGAACCCATAGTGCCCCATAGCGGCCCACAGAACCCCACAGCACCCCATAGCACCCCACAGCGCCCCATAGTGCCCCATAGCGCCCCATAGCACCCCACAGCGCCCCATAGCGCCCCATAGCACCCCACAGCGCCCCATAGAACCCATAGCACCCCACAGCGCCCCACAGCGCCCCATAGCGCCCCATAGAACCCATAGCACCCCACAGCGCCCCATAGAACCCATAGCGCCCCATAGTACCCCATAGCGCCCCACAGCGCCCCATAGAACCCATAGCACCCCACAGCGAACCATAGAACCCATAGCGCCCCATAGCGCCCCATAGAACCCATAGCGCCCCACAGCGCCCCATAGAACCCATAGCGCCCCATAGCGCCCCATAGCGCCCCATAGAACCCATAGCGCCCCATAGAACCCATAGCGCCCCACAGCGCCCCATAGCGCCCCATAGCACCCCACAGCGCCCCATAGAACCCATAGCGCCCCATAGCGCCCCATAGAACCCATAGCGCCCCACAGTGCCCCATAGCGCCCCATAGCACCCCACAGCGCCCCATAGAACCCATAGCGCCCCATAGCGCCCCATAGAACCCATAGCGCCCCATAGAACCCATAGCGCCCCATAGAACCCATAGCGCCCCACAGCGCCCCATAGCGCCCCATAGCGCCCCACAGCGCCCCACAGCGCCCCATAGCGCCGCGCTCCTCACCGGGTGACGGCGTAGCCGTGCAGCTGCAGGAACTTGAGCAGCTCCTGCGCCTTCTCCCTGTCCCGCGCCTTCTCCTGCGCCGTCAGCGTGTCGTAGGGCACGAGCAGCGGGTGCGAGCCCCCCCCTGCGACCCACGGCGCGGTGGGGCAGAGAGAGCGGCAATGGGGCAGAGAGCGGCAATGGGGCAGAGAGCGGCAATGGGGCAGGGGGGTCAATGGGGCAGAGAGAGCGGCAATGGGGCAGAGAGCGGCAATGGGGCAGAGAGCGGCAATGGGGCAGAGAGAGCGGCAATGGGGCAGAGAGCGGCAATGGGGCAGGGGGGTCAATGGGGCAGAGAGCGGCAATGGGGCAGAGAGCGGCAATGCGGCAGAGGTAACATAGCGGAAGAGAGCAGCAATTGGGCAGAGAGCAGCAATGGGGCAGAGAGCAGCAATGGGGCAGAGAGCGGCAATGGGGCAGGGGGGGCACTGGGGCAGAGAGCGGCAATGGGGCAGAGAGCGGCAATGGGGCAGGGGGGTCAATGGGGCAGAGAGCGGCAATGGGGCAGAGAGCAGCAATGGGGAGGAGAGCTGCAATGGGGCGGGGGGGTCGATGGGGCAGAGAGCGGCAATGGGGCAGAGAGAGCGGCAATGGGGCAGAGAGCGGCAATGGGGCAGGGGGGTCAGTGGGGCAGAGAGCGGCAATGGGGCAGAGAGCGGCAATGGGGCAGAGAGCGGCAATGGGGCAGAGAGCGGCAATGGGGCAGGGGGGTCAATGGGGCAGAGAGCAGCAATGGGGCAGGGGGGTCAGTGGGACAGAGAGCGGCAATGGGGCAGGGGGGTCAATGGGGCAGAGAGCAGCAGTGGGGCAGGGGGGTCAATGGGGCAGAGAGCAGCAATGGGGCAGGGGGGTCAGTGGGGCAGAGAGCGGCAATGGGGCAGCAGTGGGGCAGAGAGCGGCAATGGGGCAGAGAGCAGCAATGGGGCAGCGGGATCCGGGCGGCAGAGAGCAGCAATGGGGCAGAGAGCAGCAATGGGGCAGGGGGATCAGTGGGGCAGAGAGCAGCAATGGGGCAGAGAGCAGCAATGGGGCAGGGGGGTCAATGGGGCAGAGAGCGGCAATGGGGCAGAGAGCGGCAATGGGGCAGAGAGCAGCAGTGGGGCAGAGAGAGCGGCAATGGGGCAGAGAGCGGCAATGGGGCACAGACCAGCACACGTCAAGGGGGGTCAATGGGGCAGAGAGCGGCAATGGGGCAGAGAGCGGCAATGGGGCAGGGGGATCAGTGGGGCAGAGAGCAGCAATGGGGCAGAGAGCAGCAATGGGGCAGAGAGCAGCAATGGGGCAGAGAGCGGCACTGGGGCAGGGGGTCAATGGGGCAGAGAGCGGCAATGGGGCAGAGAGCGGCAATGGGGCAGGGGGGTCAATGGGGCAGAGAGCGGCAATGGGGCAGAGAGCAGCAATGGGGCAGAGAGCAGCAATGGGGCAGGGGGGTCAATGGGGCAGAGAGCGGCAATGGGGCAGAGAGAGCGGCAATGGGGCAGAGAGCGGCAATGGGGCAGGGGGGTCAATGGGGCAGAGAGCGGCAATGGGGCAGAGAGAGCGGCAATGGGGCAGAGAGCGGCAATGGGGCAGAGAGCGGCAATGGGGCAGGGGGGTCAATGGGGCAGAGAGCAGCAATGGGGCAGGGGGGTCAGTGGGGCAGAGAGCGGCAATGGGGCAGGGGGGTCAATGGGGCAGAGAGCAGCAGTGGGGCAGGGGGGTCAATGGGGCAGAGAGCAGCAATGGGGCAGGGGGGTCAGTGGGGCAGAGAGCGGCAATGGGGCAGCAGTGGGGCAGAGAGCGGCAATGGGGCAGAGAGCAGCAATGGGGCAGGGGGATCAGTGGGGCAGAGAGCAGCAATGGGGCAGAGAGCAGCAATGGGGCAGGGGGATCAGTGGGGCAGAGAGCAGCAATGGGGCAGAGAGCAGCAATGGGGCAGGGGGGTCAATGGGGCAGAGAGCGGCAATGGGGCAGAGAGCGGCAATGGGGCAGAGAGCAGCAGTGGGGCAGAGAGAGCGGCAATGGGGCAGAGAGCGGCAATGGGGCAGAGAGCGGCAATGGGGCAGAGAGCAGCAATGGGGCAGGGGGATCAGTGGGGCAGAGAGAGCGGCAATGGGGCAGAGAGCAGCAATGGGGCAGGGGGGTCAGTGGGGCAGAGAGCAGCAATGGGGCAGGGGGGTCAGTGGGGCAGAGAGCGGCAATGGGGCAGGGGGATCAGTGGGGCAGAGAGCAGCAATGGGGCAGAGAGCAGCAATGGGGCAGGGGGATCAGTGGGGCAGAGAGCAGCAATGGGGCAGAGAGCAGCAATGGGGCAGGGGGGTCAATGGGGCAGAGAGCAGCAATGGGGCAGAGAGCAGCAATGGGGCAGGGGGATCAGTGGGGCAGAGAGCAGCAATGGGGCAGAGAGCAGCAATGGGGCAGGGGGGTCAATGGGGCAGAGAGCATCCAATGGGGCAGAGAGCATCCAGTGGGGCAGGGGGGTCAATGGGGCAGAGAGCAGCAATGGGGAAGAGAGCAGCAATGGGGCAGAGAGCATCCAGTGGGGCAGAGAGCATCAGTGGGGCAGAGAGCGGCAATGGAGCAGCAGTGGGGCAGAGAGCAGCAGTGGGGCAGAGAGCAGCAGTGGGGCAGCAGTGGGGCAGAGAGCGGCAGTGGGGCAGGGGGGATCAATGGGGCATCAGTGGGTCAGAGAGCAGCAATGGGGCAGAGAGCAGCAGTGGGGCAGAGAACAGCAGTGGGGCAGAGAGCGGCAATGGGGCAGAGAGCAGCAGTGGGGCAGAGAACAGCAGTGGGGCAGAGAGCATCAATGGGGCAGAGAGCATCAGTGGGGTGCAGAGCATCAGTGGGGTGCAGAGAGCATCAGTGGGGTGCAGAGCATCAATGGGGTGCAGAGAGCATCAGTGGGGTGCAGAGCATCAATGGGGCAGAGAGCATCAGTGGGGTGCAGAGCATCAATGGGGCAGAGAGCATCAATGGGGTGCAGAGCATCAATGGGGTGCAGAGCATCAATGGGGTGCAGAGCATCAATGGGGTGCAGAGCATCAATGGGGTGCAGAGCATCAATGGGGTGCAGAGCATCAATGGGGCAGAGAGAGCATCAGTGGGGTGCAGAGCATCA
>NW_026642028.1:0-833 GCF_028554395.1 Pezoporus wallicus
TTTGATACAGCCCAACCCAGTTTAACTCAGTCCAGCCATTTTTAATACACTCCAGCTCAGTATAACCCAGGCCAGCATAGTTTAACTTAGTCCAGACCAGTTCAATCCGGTCCATCTCACTTCAATCCAGCCCAGCCCACTTTAACCCAGTCCAACCAAGTCTGATAAAGCCCAGCCCACTTTAACCCAGTCCAACCATACTTAATACACACCAGCTCAGTATAATCCAGTCCACCACACTTTAACACAGCCCAGCCCACTTTAACCCAGTCCAGCTCAGTTTGATACAGCCCAGACCACTTCACTTCACTCTAGCACAGTTAAACGATGTCCACCCCAGTTTAATCCACTCCAGATCAGTTCAGTCCATCCCAGCCCAGTTTAACCCAGTCCAGCCCAGTCTGATACACCCCAGCCCAATTTAACCCAGTCCAACCATATTTAATACACTCCAGCTCAGTATAATCCACTCCAGCCCAGTTTAACCCTGTCCAGCCCAGTTTGATACAGCCCAACCCAGTTTAACCCAGTCTAGCCCAGTTTAACCCAGCCCAGCTCAGTTTGATACAGCCCAGCCCAGTTTAACCCAGTCCAGCCCAGTTTGTTACAGCCCAGCCCACTTTAACCCAGGCCAGCCATATTTAATCAAAACCAGCTCAGTATAATGCAATCCACCTCAGTTTAACCCAGCCCAGCCCCGTTTCATCCAGCCCAGCCCAGTTCAGCTCACTCTAGCACAGTTTAACCCTGTCCAGCCTAGTTTAATCCACTCCACATCAGTTCAATCCATCTCAGGCCAGTTTAACCCACTCCAGCCCAGTTTAACCCAGTCC
>NW_026642029.1:0-8534 GCF_028554395.1 Pezoporus wallicus
CTTAACGCCAATGGAACCCAATGGAGAGACGGACTGCGGGCGGGCACAGGGACCCTGGGGAGTCCTTAACGCCAATGGAACCCAATGGAGAGACGGACTGCGGGCGGGCACAGGGACCCGGGGGAGTCCCGGCACTCAATGGGCGCCCAGCACCCCAATGGGTGCTCAGCACCCCAATGCACCCTAATAGAGCTCAACGGAACCCAATGGACCCTAATGGGTGCTCAGCACCCCAATGCACCCCAATAGGTGCTTATAACCCCAATGCACCCCAATGGGCGCTCAGCACCCCAATGCACCCCAATGGACCCCAATGGGTGCTCAGCACCCCAATGGGCTCCCAGCACCCCAATGCACCCCAATGGAATCCAATGGACCCCAATGAGTGCTCAGCACCCCAATGGGCTCCAAGCACCCCAATGCACCCCAATGGAACCCACTGGACCCCAATGGGCACTCAGCACCCCATTGCACCCCAATGGACCCCAATGGGCACTCAGCACCCCAACGCACCCCAGTGGAACCCACTGGACCCCAATGGGTGCTCAGCACCCCAATGCACCCCAATGGACCCCAATGGGCACTCAGCACCCCAACGCACCCCAATGGTTGCTCAGCACCACAATGGGCGCTCAGCACCCCAATGCACCCCAATGGGCACTCAGCACCCCAATGCACCCCAATGGACCCCAATGGTTGCTCAGCACCCCAATGGGCGCTCAGCACCCCAATGCCTTCTAATGCACTCCAATGGATGTTCATCACCCCAATGACCCCAATGGGTGCTCAGCACCCTCCTATGGGTGCCCAGCACCCAATGCTCACCCCTGGGTGGTGGAGGCGGTCACGCTCACCACCATGATGGTGGCGTTGGTCAGGATCTGCTGCACCCCAATGGAACCCAATGCACCCCAATGGACCCCAATGCACCCCAATGGACCCCAATGGGTGCTCAGCACCCTCCTATGGGTGCCCAGCACCCAATGCTCACCCCTGGGTGGTGGAGGCGGTCACGCTCACCACCATGATGGTGGCGTTGGTCAGGATCTGCTGCACCCCAAGGGAACCCCAATGCACCCCAATGGACACCAATGGGTGCTCAGCACCCTAATGCACCCTAATAGAGCTCAACGGAACCCAATGCACCCAAATGGGTGCTCAGCACCCTAATGCACCCCAATGCACCCTAATAGAGCTCAACGGAACCCAATGGGCACTCAGTATCCCAATGCACCCCAATGCACTCCAATGGGTGCTCAGCACCCCAATAGGCACTCAGCACCCCAATGGAACCCAACGGGTGCTCAGCACCCCATTGCACCCCAATGGACCCCAATGGGGGCTCAGCACCCCAATGCACCCCAATGGGCACTCAGCATCCTTGCGCACTCCAATGGGCGCGCAGCATCTCAATGCATGCAAATGGGTGCTCAGCACCCCAATGGAACCCAATGGACCCCAATGGGTGCTCAGCACCCCAATGCACCCCAATGGGGGCTCAGCACCCCAATGCCTTCTAATGCACTCCAATGGATGTTCATCACCCCAATGATCCCAATGCACCCCAATGGACCCCAATGGGTGCTCAGCACCCTCCTATGGGTGCCCAGCACCCAATGCTCACCCCTGGGTGGTGGAGGCGGTCACGCTCACCACCATGATGGTGGCGTTGGTCAGGATCTGCTGCACCCCAATGGAACCCAATGCACCCCAATGGACCCCAATGCACCCCAATGGAACCCAATGCACCCCAATGGACCCCAATGGGTGCTCAGCACCCCACTATGGGTGCCCAGCACCCAATGCTCACCCCTGGGTGGTGGAGGCGGTCACGCTCACCACCATGATGGTGGCGTTGGTCAGGATCTGCTGCACCCCAATGGAACCCAATGCACCCCAATGGAACCCAATGCACCCCAATGGACCCCAATGGGTGCTCAGCACCCTCCTATGGGTGCCCAGCACCCAATGCTCACCCCTGGGTGGTGGAGGTGGTCACGCTCACCACCATGATGGTGGCGTTGGTCAGGATCTGCTGCACCCCAATGGAATCCAATGCACCCCAATGGACCCCAATGGGTGCTCAGCACCCTCCTATGGGTGCCCAGCACCCAATGCTCACCCCTGGGTGGTGGAGGCGGTCACGCTCACCACCATGATGGTGGCGTTGGTCAGGATCTGCTGCACCCCAATGGAACCCAATGCACCCCAATGGACCCAAATGGGTGCTCAGCACCCTAATGCACCCCAATGCACCCTAATAGAGCTCAACAGAACCCAATGGACCCCAATGGGTGCTCAGCACCCTAATGCACCCCAAAGGACCCCAATGGGCACTCAGAACCCCAATGCACCCCAATGGACCCCAATGTGTGCTCAGCACCCCAATGCATTCTAATGCACTCCAATGGATGTTCATCACCCCAATGACCCCAATGGGTGCTCAGCACCCTCCTATGGGTGCCCAGCACCCAATGCTCACCCCTGGGTGGTGGAGGCGGTCACGCTCACCACCATGATGGTGGCGTTGGTCAGGATCTGCTGCACCCCAATGGAACCCAATGCACCCCAATGGACCCCAATGCACCCCAATGGACCCCAATGGGTGCTCAGCACCCTCCTATGGGTGCCCAGCACCCAATGCTCACCCCTGGGTGGTGGAGGCGGTCACGCTCACCACCATGATGGTGGCGTTGGTCAGGATCTGCTGCACCCCAATGGAACCCAATGCACCCCAATGGACACCAATGGGTGCTCAGCACCCTAATGCACCCTAATAGAGCTCAACGGAACCCAATGCACCCAAATGGGTGCTCAGCACCCTAATGCACCCCAATGCACCCTAATAGAGCTCAACGGAACCCAATGGAACCCAATGGGCACTCAGCATCCCAATGCACCCCAATGCACTCCAATGGGTGCTCAGCATCTCAATGCATGCAAATGGGTGCTCAGCACCCCAATAGGCACTCAGCACCCCAATGGAACCCAACGGGTGCTCAGCACCCCATTGCACCCCAATGCACCCCAATGGGCACTCAGCATCCTTGCGCACTCCAATGGGCGCTCAGCATCTCAATGCATGCAAATGGGTGCTCAGCACCCCAATGGGTGCTCAGCACCCTAATGCACCCCAAAGGACCCCAATGGGCACTCAGAACCCCAATGCACCCCAATGGACTCCAATGGGGGCTCAGCACCCCAATGCCTTCTAATGCACTCCAATGGATGTTCATCACCCCAATGACCCCAATGGGTGCTCAGCACCCTCCTATGGGTGCCCAGCACCCAATGCTCACCCCTGGGTGGTGGAGGCGGTCACGCTCACCACCATGATGGTGGCGTTGGTCAGGATCTGCTGCACCCCAATGGAACCCAATGCATCCCAATGGACCCAAATGGGTGCTCAGCACCCTAATGCACCCCAATGCACCCTAATAGAGCTCAACAGAACCCAATGGACCCCAATGGGTGCTCAGCACCCTAATGCACCCTAATAGAGCTCAACAGAACCCAATGGACCCCAATGGGTGCTCAGCACCCTAATGCACCCTAATAGAGCTCAACAGAACCCAATGCACCCAAATGGACCCCAATGGGGGCTCAGCACCCCAATGCACCCCAATGGGCACTCAGCATCCTTGCGCACTCCAATGGGCGCTCAGCATCTCAATGCATGCAAATGGGTGCTCAGCACCCCAATGGGTGCTCAGCACCCTAATGCACCCCAAAGGACCCCAATGGGCACTCAGAACCCCAATGCACCCCAATGGACTCCAATGGGGGCTCAGCACCCCAATGCCTTCTAATGCACTCCAATGGATGTTCATCACCCCAATGACCCCAGTGGGTGCTCAGCACCCCACTATGGGTGCCCAGCACCCAATGCTCACCCCTGGGTGGTGGAGGCGGTCACGCTCACCACCATGATGGTGGCGTTGGTCAGGATCTGCTGCACCCCAATGAAACCCAATGCACCCCAATGGAACCCAATGCACCCCAATGGACCCCAATGGGTGCTCAGCACCCCACTATGGGTGCCCAGCACCCAATGCTCACCCCTGGGTGGTGGAGGCGGTCACGCTCACCACCATGATGGTGGCGTTGGTCAGGATCTGCTGCACCCCAATGGAACACAATGCACCCCAATGGACCCCAATGCACCCCAATGGACCCCAATGGGTGCTCAGCACCCTCCTATGGGTGCCCAGCACCCAATGCTCACCCCTGGGTGGTGGAGGCGGTCACGCTCACCACCATGATGGTGGCGTTGGTCAGGATCTGCTGCACCCCAATGGAACCCAATGCACCCCAATGGACCCCAATGCACCCCAATGGAACCCAATGCACCCCAATGGACCCCAATGGGTGCTCAGCACCCTCCTATGGGTGCCCAGCACCCAATGCTCACCCCTGGGTGGTGGAGGCGGTCACGCTCACCACCATGATGGTGGCGTTGGTCAGGATCTGCTGCACCCCAATGGAACCCAATGCACCCCAATGGACCCCAATGCACCCCAATGGAACCCAATGCACCCCAATGGACCCCAATGGGTGCTCAGCACCCTCCTATGGGTGCCCAGCACCCAATGCTCACCCCTGGGTGGTGGAGGCGGTCACGCTCACCACCATGATGGTGGCGTTGGTCAGGATCTGCTGCACCCCAATGGAACCCAATGCACCCCAATGGACCCCAATGCACCCCAATGGAACCCAATGCACCCCAATGGACCCCAATGGGTGCTCAGCACCCTCCTATGGGTGCCCAGCACCCAATGCTCACCCCTGGGTGGTGGAGGCGGTCACGCTCACCACCATGATGGTGGCGTTGGTCAGGATCTGCTGCACCCCAATGAAACCCAATGCACCCCAATGGAACCCAATGCACCCCAATGGACCCCAATGGGTGCTCAGCACCCCACTATGGGTGCCCAGCACCCAATGCTCACCCCTGGGTGGTGGAGGCGGTCACGCTCACCACCATGATGGTGGCGTTGGTCAGGATCTGCTGCACCCCAATGGAACCCAATGCACCCCAATGGACCCCAATGCACCCCAATGGACCCCAATGGGTGCTCAGCACCCTCCTATGGGTGCCCAGCACCCAATGCTCACCCCTGGGTGGTGGAGGCGGTCACGCTCACCACCATGATGGTGGCGTTGGTCAGGATCTGCTGCACCCCAATGGAACCCAATGCACCCCAATGGACCCCAATGGGTGCTCAGCACCCTCCTATGGGTGCCCAGCACCCAATGCTCACCCCTGGGTGGTGGAGGCGGTCACGCTCACCACCATGATGGTGGCGTTGGTCAGGATCTGCTGCACCCCAATGGAACCCAATGCACCCCAATGGACCCCAATGGGTGCTCAGCACCCTCCTATGGGTGCCCAGCACCCAATGCTCACCCCTGGGTGGTGGAGGCGGTCACGCTCACCACCATGATGGTGGCGTTGGTCAGGATCTGCTGCACCCCAATGGAACCCAATGCACCCCAATGGAACCCAATGCACCCCAATGGACCCCAATGGGTGCTCAGCACCCTCCTATGGGTGCCCAGCACCCAATGCTCACCCCTGGGTGGTGGAGGCGGTCACGCTCACCACCATGATGGTGGCGTTGGTCAGGATCTGCTGCACCCCAATGGAACCCAATGCACCCCAATGGACCCCAATGGGTGCTCAGCACCCTCCTATGGGTGCCCAGCACCCAATGCTCACCCCTGGGTGGTGGAGGCGGTCACGCTCACCACCATGATGGTGGCGTTGGTCAGGATCTGCTGCACCCCAATGGAACCCAATGCACCCCAATGGACCCCAATGCACCCCAATGGACCCCAATGGGTGCTCAGCACCCTCCTATGGGTGCCCAGCACCCAATGCTCACCCCTGGGTGGTGGAGGCGGTCACGCTCACCACCATGATGGTGGCGTTGGTCAGGATCTGCTGCACCCCAATGGAACCCAATGCACCCCAATGGACCCCAATGCACCCCAATGGACCCCAATGGGTGCTCAGCACCCCACTATGGGTGCCCAGCACCCAATGCTCACCCCTGGGTGGTGGAGGCGGTCACGCTCACCACCATGATGGTGGCGTTGGTCAGGATCTGCTGCACGTTCTCGTTGTTCTTGCACTTGTCCAAGCTGTTCCCCAGCTCCTGGAAGGAACCAAGGGGGTTGGGGGGGGGGGTCCCATTGGAGGCCGTGTGGGGCAGGCGCTGCCCCACAACCTCCCCATAGGGGCGCAGTGGTACCTTCACGGTGCGGATGTAATCCAGGGCGTTGGGAACCAGGGATTCCAGCTCTGGGAAGCGCTTGGAATACTTGTCCCGGATGAACTTGTGGATGATGTCTGGGGAGGGAGGGGGGGGTGAGATCCAGAGCACCCATGGGCACCCATGGGCACCCATGGACACCCATGGGCACCCACTACCACCCATGGGCACCCATGGACACCCATAGGCACCCATAGGCACCCATGGACACCCATAGGCACCCACTACCACCCATGGGCACCCATGGACACCCATAGGCACCCATGGACACCCATGGACACCCACTACCACCCATGGGCACCCATGGACACCCATAGCATCCATTGACACCCATGGACACCCATAGGCACCTATGGACACCTATAGGCACCCATGGACACCCATAGCATCCGTTGACACCATAGCACCCACTGACGCCCATAGCACCCATTGATACCCATAGCAGCCATTGACACCCATAGGCACCCATGGACACCCACTACCACCCATGGACACCCATGGGCACCCATGGACACCCACTACCACCCATGGACACCCATGGACACCCATAGGCACCCATGGACACCCACTACCACCCACGGGCACCCATGGACACCCATAGCATCCATTGACACCCATTGACACCCATGGACACCCATGGACACTCACAGCACCCATTGACACCCATAGCATCCATTGACACCATAGCACCCATTGATACCCATAGGCACCCATGGACACCCATAGCATCCATTGACACCCATAGGCACCCATGGACACCCATAGCATCCGTTGACACCCATAGCAGCCGTTGATACCCATAGCATCCATTGACACCCATAGCAGCCATTGATACCATAGCACCGATTGACACCCATAGGAACCCATTGACACCCATGGCACCCATTGATACCGATAGGCACCTATGGACACCCACGGACACCCATAGGCACCCACTACCACCCATGGACACCCATAGCATCTGTTGACACCATAGCAGCCATTGATCCCATAGCCCCCAGTGACACCATAGCATCCATTGACACCCATAGGCACCCATGGACACCCATAGACACCCACAGCATCCATTGACACCATAGCACCCATTGATATCCATAGCACCCATTGACACCCATAGGCACCCATGGAGACCCATAGCATCCATTGATACCCATAGGCACCCATGGACACCCATAGCATCCATTGACCCCATAGCCCCCATTGACACCCACAGTACCCATTGACACCCACAGTACCCATTGACACCCATGGACACCCATTGATACCCATAGGCACCCATGGACACCCATAGCATCCATTGATACCCATAGGCACCCATGGACACCCATAGCATCCATTGACCCCATAGCCCCCATTGACACCCATGGACACCCATAGCATTCATTGACATCCATGGCACCCATTAACCCCATAGCCCCCATTGACACCCATAGCACCCACTGAATCCCCCCAAAACCTCCCCACTGCCCCCCTAAACACCCCCCATTCCCCCTCCACACCCTTCCCCATCACCCCCCATAGCCCCTCCTGCCCCATAGCTGCCCTATAGCACCCCATAGCTGCCCCATAGCGCCCCATAGCTGCCCCATAGAGCCCCATAGCTACCCTAAAGCTGCCCCATAGCACCCCACAGCGCCCCATAGCTGCCCCATAGCTGCCCCATAGCGCCCCATAGCTGCCCCATAGCTGCCCCATAGCGCCCCATAGCTGCCCCATAGCGCCCCATAGCTGCCCCATAGCTCCCCATAGCACCCCACAGCTGCCCCATAGCTGCCCCATAGCTACCCTATAGCGCCCCATAGCACCCCATAGCGCCCCATAGCTGCCCCATAGCGCCCCATAGCTGCCCCATAGCTGCCCCATAGCGCCCCATAGCACCCCACAGCTGCCCCACAGCTGCCCCATAGTGCCCCATAGCTGCCCCATAGCACCCCATAGCACCCCATAGCTGCCCCATAGCTGCCCCATAGCTGCCCCATAGCACGCACTGAGCTCGTTCTCGATCTCCACTGTGAGGTTGTTGGCGTCCACAATGACCCGGTACTCGGGGGCTGCCTCCACCGGGCCCAGAACTGGGGGGGCACAAAGGGGGGGGGCACAATGAGGGGGGGGCACAAAGAGGGGTGCAATGGGGGGGGGGGGAACAATGGGGGATGGGGGACCCAATGGGGGGGGGGGAGACAATGGGGGGGGGGGGGGGGGGCACAATGAAGGGGACCAAAAGGGCACAATGGGGGGGGGCACAAAGAGGGGTGCAAT
>NW_026642031.1:0-853 GCF_028554395.1 Pezoporus wallicus
CAACAGCACCCATACCGCTGCACTGGGACCCTGCAGCAACAGCACCCATAGCGCTGCACTGGAACACAAAGGGACAGCACCCATAGTGCTGCACTGGGACACAGAGACAGCACCCATAGCGCTGCACTGAGACACACAGGGATAGCACCCATAGCGCTGCACGGGGACACTCAGCAACAGCACCCACAGCGCTGCACTGGGACACACAGGGACAGCACCCATAGCGCTGCACCGGGACACACAGCGACAGCACCCATAGCGCTGCACTGGGACCCTGCAGTGACAGCACCCATAGCGCTGCACTGGGACCCTGCAGCGACAGCACCCATAGCGCTGCACTGGAACACAAAGGGACAGCACCCATAGCGCTGCACTGGGACCCTGCAGTGACAGCACCCATAGCGCTGCACTGGGACCCTGCAGTGACAGCACCCATAGCGCTGCACTGCAACACAAAGGGACAGCACCCATAGCGCTGCACTGGGACCCTGCAGCGACAGCACCCATAGCGCTGCACTGGGAAACACAGTAACAGCACCCATAGCGCTGCCCTGGGACACACAGGGACAGCACCCATAGCGCTGCACTGACACCCTGCAGTGACAGCACCCATAGCGCTGCACTGAGACCCTGCAGTGACAGCACCCATAGCGCTGCACTGGGACCCTGCAGTGACAGCACCCATAGCGCTGCACTGGAACACAAAGGGACAGCACCCATAGCGCTGCACTGGGACACAGAGACAGCACCCATAGCGCTGCACCGGGACCCTGCAGCGACAGCACCCATAGCGCTGCACTGGGAAACACAGTAACAGCACCCATAGCGCTGCACTGGGAAACACAGGGACAGC
>NW_026642032.1:0-833 GCF_028554395.1 Pezoporus wallicus
AGAGGCCCATTATAGCCTCAAAGACATCATTATAGCCTCATAGAGCCGCATTATTGCCTCATAGAGCCCCATTATTGCATCCTAGAGGCCCATTATTGCATCCTAGAGCCCAATTCTTACCTCATAGAGCCCCATTATTGCGTCATAGAGCCCCTTTATAACCACATAGAGCCCCAGTATTACCTCATAGAGCCCCATTATTGCCTCATAGAGCCCCATTATTGCATCATAGAGACCCTTTATAACCACATAGAGCCCCATTATTGCCTCATAGACCTCATTATAGCCTCATAGAGCCGCATTATTGCCTCATAGAGCCCCATTGTTGCGACATAGAGCCCCATTATTGCCTCATAGAGCCCCATTATTGCGTCATAGAGCTCCATTTTTGCGACATAGAGCTCCATTATTGCGTCATAGACCCCATTATAGCCTCATGAGCCGCATTATTGCATGATAGAGCCCCATTATTGCATCATAGAGCCCCATTATTGCCTCATAAACCCTATTATAGCCTAGCACATCGCCATTATAACCTCATAGAGGCCCATTATAGCCTCAAAGACATCATTATAGCCTCATAGAGCCCCATTATTGCCTCATAGAGCCCCATGATTGCATCATAGAGCCCAATTCTTACCTCATAGAGCACCATGATTGCAACATAGAGCCCCATTATTTACTCGTAGACTCCCATTATTGCTCCATAGAGCCCCAGAATAGCCTCATAGACCCCATTATAGCCTCATAGAGTCCCATTGTTGCTATATAGAGCCCCATTATTCCCTCATAGAGCCCTATTACTGCCTCATAGAGACCAATTATAACCCCAT
>NW_026642033.1:0-8404 GCF_028554395.1 Pezoporus wallicus
AGGGTGTCCCTGTCCCCATGGTGTCCCCATAGCATAGCCCATGGTGTCCCTGTCCCCATGGTGTCCCCATAGCATAGCCCATGGTGTCCCTGTCCCCATAGCATAGCCCATGGTGTCCCTGTCCCCATGGTGTCCCCATAGCATAGCCCATGGTGTCCCTGTCCCCATAGCATAGCCCATGGTGTCCCTGTCCCCATGGTGTCCCCATAGCATAGCCCATGGTGTCCCTGTCCCCAGGGTGTCCCCGTCCCCAGGGTGTCCCCATAGCATAGCCCATAGTGTCCCTGTCCCCAGGGTGTCCCCATAGCGTAGCCCATGGTGTCCCTGTCCCCATGGTGTCCCCATAGCATAGCCCATGGTGTCCCTGTCCCCATGGTGTCCCCATAGCATAGCCCATGGTGTCCCTGTCCCCATGGTGTCCCCATAGCATAGCCCATGGTGTCCCTGTCCCCAGGGTGTCCCCATAGCATAGCCCATGGTGTCCCTGTCCCCATGGTGTCGCCCATGCAGGAAGAGCTGGGTGCTATCAGCACCCACCAGCACCCAGCTCACTGCATCCGGTGATGGGTGGAGGTCGGGTGTGCTGCCGGGGGGGGAACAATTGGTGCCCCATGGTGGTGCTGGGTGTTTGTGGTGGTGCTGGGCGTCCACGGTGGTGCTGGGTGTCCCATGGTGGTGCTGGGTGTTCATGCTGGTGCTGGGTGTTCGTGCTGGTGCTGGGTGCCCCCTGGTGGTGCTGGGTGTCCATGGTGGTGCTGGGTGTCCATGGTGGTGCTGGGTGTCCATGGTGGTGCTGGGTGCCCCGTGGTGGTGCTGGGTGCCCCCTGGTGGTGCTGGGTGTCCCGTGGTGGTGCTGGGTGCCCCGTGGTGGGTGGTGCTGGGTGTCCCCTGGTGGTGCTGGGTGTCCATGGTGGTGCCATGGTGGTGCTGTGCCCCGTGGTGGTGCTAGAAAGCAGCTCCTGTGGTGGTGCCCTCCCACTCCCACCCAACCTGGTGTCACTTGGGTGCCCTCCATCCCTCATCCAGAGCATCAGTGCAGAAAAGAACCACTGGCTCCAGTCCAAGCCCCACTGGATCCCAGTCCCAAGTCCCATTGGATCCCAATCCCCACTGGATCCCAGTCCCCATCGCGTCCAAGCCCTATTGGATAATGTAAGCCATGGGCTGAGCCCCAGTGCATCATAAACCAAGCCCCACTGGATCCCAAGCCCTACTGGATCCCCATCCTGATCCCCATTGGATCCCAATTCTGAGTTCCATTGGATACCAATTCAAGCCCCACTGGATCCCAATCCTGATCTCCATTGGATCCCCATCTGATCCCTATTGGATACCAATCCAAATCCTATTGGATGATGTGAGCCATGGGCTGAGCTCCATTGCATCCCAAACCATCCATTGGATCCCCATCCTGATCCCCATTGGATCCCAAGCCCCATTGGATGATGTGAGCCATGGGCTGAGCTCCATTGCATCCCAAACCAAGCCCCATTGGATCCCCATTCTGATCCCCACTGGATCCCAAACCCAAGCCTCATCAGATCCCAATCCAAGCCCCACTGGATGACGTGAGCCATGGGGCTGAGCCTCTCTCTATCCCAAACTCAAGCCCCATTGCATCCCAATGCAGTCCCCCGGATCCCAATCCCGAGCCACAGGTTGAGCCCCAACGGCTTCCTTTTAATGAAGAACCTCAAGAATCGATTAAAAACGCAACTTTCCAACTGCTTTTGGTGCTAAAACAACAACAGGGAGTAAAAAAACCAAAGGATCAGGACCATGGAGAGGGGCTTGGCCCAGTGCAACAGTGCAGGAGAGAGGGAAAAGGGGATCCCAGAGCCCCCGTGCCCCCTTTCCCTGCTTCGGGATGAACCGGGATGAGTGGGAAGGGGCAATGGGAAGAGGGAGGCCCCCGCAGGGGGAGGTAGTGGCGGCTCCGGGGCGCTTTGGGGTCACATCTGGGGTGCGGAGGGGTCCTGGGGCTGGCTCGAGCGGTGCCGAAGGGAATTCTCCTCCTCCTTCTGGGAATAGACAGGGTGTGGGATGGGGATGTGGGGTGGGGATATGGGATGGGGACATGGGATGGGGATATGAGATGGAGATAACGGGATGGGGACACGGGATGGGGACATGGGATGGAGATATGGGATGGGGACACGGGATGGGGATATGGGATGGGGATATGGGATGGGGACACGGATGGGGACACGGGATGGGGACACAGGGACGGGGATGGGGATAAGGGATGGGGATATGGGATGGGGACACGGGGACGTGGGATGGGTATACGGGATGGGGACAGGATGGGGATATGGGATGGGGACACGGGATGGGGACATGGGATGGGGACATGGGATGGGAACACGGGGACGCGGGGATGGGGATACGGGATGGTTATACGGCATGGGGACACGGCATGGGGATACGGGATGGGGATACGGGATGGGAATATGGGATGGGGATATGGGATGGGGACATGGGATGGGGACATGGGATGGGGACACGGGATGGAAATATGGAATGGGGATATGGGATGGGGACACAGGAGGAGGACATGGGATGGGATGCGATGGGGCATGGGATGCGATGGGGACACAGGAGGAGGACATGGGATGGGGGCACGCGATGAGGACTCTGCAGCACCTGTGGGTCCATTTGGGACCACGCACAGGCTCAGGGCACCCCTTAGGGCCCGGAGTGCCCGGGAGCGCCCCATTCTGAGCCCCCCCATGGCACTCACAGCCCCCGTGGTGCCAGTGCTGGCCCATTCCGAAGGGGCGGCCGCATCCTGCTCATCCCGGGGGGTCCAGTTCCCATGCCCTCGTAGTCCGTGACGTCATCGGATTCCTCTGGGGGGCACAAGGAGAGGCTTGGGATCGGGGATGGGATTGGGATCAGGGACGGGATTGGGACTGGGGACGGGATTGGGGTCAGGATTGGGACTGGGGCTGGGACTGGGTTCAGGATCAGGACTGAGATCAGGATCGGGATTAGGATCAGGATCAGGATTCGGATCAGGATCGGAATCGGGACTGGGATCAGGATCAGGATTGGGATCAGGATCAGGATTGGGATTGGGGTTGGGACTGGGATCAGGATCAGGATTGGGATCAGGGTTGGGAGAGGCATTGGGATCAGGATCAGGATTGGGATCGGGGTCAGGACTGGGACCAGGATTGGGATTGGGGTCGGGACTGGGATCAGGATCAGGATTGGGATCAGGATCAGGATTGGGATCGGGATCAGGGTTGGGATAGGCATTGGGATCAGGACTGGGATCGGGATCAGGACTGGGATCAGGATCAGGCCTGGGATCAGGTTCAAGACTGGATCAGGATCAGGATTGGGATAGGCATTGGGATCAGGACTGGGATCTGGATCAGGATTGGAATCAGGGTCGGGCCTGGGATCAGGATCAGGATTAGGATTGGGATCGGGGGGATTGGGATTGGGATGAGGACTGGAATTGGGATTAGGATTGGGGTCAGGATTGGGACCAGGATTAGCATTGGGATCAGGATGAGGACTGGAATTGGGATTAGGATTGGGATCAGGATCGGGATTGGGATCAGGATGGGGAGCCCCATTCCCGGCTCACCTTCGGCGCAGGGCTGCGCTGGCTCGATGCGGGACACCATCTCGGCCAGGTCAATGAAGTGAGTCTTGAGCACCTACGGGGGGACAAAGGGACCCCAAAGAGCACCCCCATGTGTGAGGGTGGAGAAGGGAGGGACATGGGAGCGGGGGGAGAAGGTGACAGGAAAAGGACACAAGGATGATGGGGATGGTGATGGGGATGGACCACAAGGGGACCGGGATGCTGAGGGGAGCTGAGATGGACCAAGGGGAGAGGAAGATGCTGGGGAGGGACCAGGAGAAGGGAAACCCCTTAAAGCCAAGGTGCCACCACCCCCAGGAGCTGGTGTCCCCCCATGCTCACGTCCACGCGCTCGGTGTCGCAGAAGTCGGCCCATCGCCGGTCCTTCACCATCTTCTCAATGATGTCGTCCTGGCTCCAGTGGTCGAAGACCATCTTGCCATGGTGGTACCCAACTTCCTGGGGGAAAAGGGGGTGGCCAAAGCAGCTGGAGAACGCCAAAGGACAGCCCAGGCACCCAACTGATGGGCAAGGACACCCAACTGGTGGCCCAGGGCACCCAACTGGTGGCCAAAGACATCCAACTGGTGGACAAGGACACCCAACTGATGGCCAAGGACACTCAGCTGGTGGCAAGGGACACTCAGCTGGTGGCCAAAGACACCCAACTGATGGTCCAGGCACCCAAATGATGGTCCAGGCACCCAACTGATTGCCCAGGGCACCCAACTGATGGCCAAAGACACCCAAATGATGGTCCAGGCACCCAAAGGAGGGCCAATGACACCCAACTGATGGGCAAGGACACTCAACTGATGGCCCAGACACCCAAATGAAGGCCCAGGACACCCAACTGATGGCCAAGGACACTCAACTGATGGCCCAGGACACACAGATGATGGCCCAGGACACACAGATGATGGTCCAGGCACCCAAATGATGGCCAAGGACACCCAACTGATAGTCCAGGCACCCAATTGATTGCCCAGGGCACCCAGCTGATGGCCCAGGACACACAATTGATGGTCTAGCACACCCAAATGTTGGGCCAGGACACTCAACTCATGGCCCAGGACACCCAACTGACTGCCCAGGCACCAAACTGATGGCCCAGGGCACACAGCTGATGGCTGAAGAACCCCAACCCATGGCTTGGAGCACCCCATTGATGGCCTGAAGCTGGTTCAGGCCACCCCAGTGATCTTCTTCCCCAACTCACATAGATCTCATCAAACTTGCCGAAGTCCATGGTCTTGAAGCTGTCAATGGGGGGCCGGATGTACTGGCAGTAGGAGCTGGACTTGACCACCTCGAGTTGCCGCACGCAGGACACGTAGGCCAGGCGGGACTGGATCTCAGCCATGTCGGGCACCTGCAAGGCTGAGGAGCTCAGCACCATCTCACCAGCATCCCCTGGGCCTCATCTTGACCCTTCCACCCATAATCACCTTGACCCTTGCACCCATCGTCACCTTGACCCTTCCACCCATCGTCACCTTGACCCTTCCACCCATCCTCACCTTGACCCTTCCACCCATGCTCACCTTGACCCTTCCACCCATGCTCACCTTGACCCTTCCACCCATCGTCACCTTGACCCTTCCACCCATCCTCACCTTGACCCTTCCACCCATCCTCACCTTGACCCTTCCATCCAACCCCACCTTGACCCTTCCACCCAACCTCACCTTGACCCTTCCACCCAACCCCACCTTGACCCTTCCACCCATCCTCACCTCTGACCCTTCCACCCATCCTCACCTTGACCCTTCCACCCAACCTCACCTTGACCCCTTCCACCCAACCTCACCTTGACCCTTCCACCCATCCTCACCTTGACCCTTCCACCCATCCTCACCTTGACCCTTCCACCCATCCTCACCTTGACCCTTCCACCCATCCTCACCTTGACCCTTCCACCCATCCTCACCTTGACCCTTCCACCCAACCTCACCTTGACCCTTCCACCCATCCTCACCTTGACCCTTCCACCCATCCTCACCTTGACCTTCTCAGCCCAGGGACAGGCGCTTCCAGAGGAGCCACCAGCCAGCAGAGTGTCCCCCATAGTTGCACAGGTCCGTCTCATCCTGGCTGCCCACATCGATGGCCACCACGGTCTTGGCCGCCTTACGGGCGATGTCGGCTGTGGGTAGAAGAGAAAAAGCCGAGTCCGCCGTCATGGTCCAGCCCTGCTCTGAGCTGTGGTGGAGGCTGGTGCCATGGAATGGGTAGGGATGGTCCATGAGGCAGAGCCATGCTGGGGCTCATGGTGGCACGGACAGAGAAGTGTCCCATTGGGTACTTGGGGGGTGGCAGGAGCCCATTGGTAGGGCGTGCCGTGGCGGTGATGGGAGCAAAGGGCACAGGCAGTGGCAGTGTCTGTGGCGGGATGTGAAGGAGCACGGAGGTGCCCCAGGAGGACGTCAGGAGATGATGGGAGGTGGATGGAGATGGCTTGAGCATGGAGGAGGTTGGAGATGCTGAAGGAGGAGGCCCTGGTGCTGAGGACGTCAGAGATGATGATGGGATGTGAAGGGAAGGTGGTTTGCATCACCATGGAGATGCTCCAGGAGGACACCAGGAGATGATGGGAGGTGGACGGAGGTGGTTTAAACACGGAAGAGGTTGAAGATGCTCCAAGAGGATACCCTGGTGCTGAGACCATCAAGGATGATGATTCAAGATGGAAGGAGGTCGATTGGATATGAAGGGAGATGAAGGTGCTGAGGCCATCCAGAGACGATGATGCCGGATGGAGGAAGGTGGCTTTGACCAAAGACACCAAAACACAGTGCAGGATGGAGGAAGGTCACTTGCATGCAAAGGAGGATGACAACATCCTGCGAGGGCACCGGTGCCAAGGACACCGAGAGTGGTAGAAAATACATGGAGGTGTCTTGCAGGGGAAGGAGGATGGAAGCTCAAGGAGGAGCTGAGACCATGCAGAGGACAATGACACAAAGGTGGCTTTGCATGATGGAGCACTTGAAAGATGCCCCAGGAGGACACCGACTGCTGAGAGCACTGAAGCTGGCAGGATGAGGGAGGTGGCCTGCAGGAGGACAGAGATGCCCTCAGAGAACACTCCATGCCACGAAAGGATGATGCAGGAGGTTGGCATCAAAGGAGCATGAGGATGCTGAGGATACCAAGGATGCTGCAAGATGAAGGCCTGCATCTGTGTGTGAAGAAGCATGAGGATGAGAAGCCACCAGATAGGGAGGACACCAAGAGATGATGCAAGATGAAAGGTGGTGGACACCTGCACAGGGTGCCCAGAGAAGCTGTGGCTGCCCCATCCCTGGCAGTGTTCAAGGCCAGGTTGGACACAGAGGCTCAGAGCAACCTGCTCTAGTGGAAGGTGTTCCTGCCGTTAACAGGATGAGCTTCAAGGTCCCTTCCAACCCAACCTATTCCATGATTCCCTACGGAGAACACCGTCTTGTGCCAGATGAAGGCACACGAAGACGTCAACAAAGAAACCACCAAGAAGATGCAAAACCAAGCCAGACGTCCCAACTCCAACCTCGTCATCTCCAACCATTGAGAACCCACCTCATGGTGGCCACGTAGCCCTCGCCCAACCACTCACCACCACCTCCAAGGCCAGCCCAGGGTGACGGTGATGGTGTGGAGCTGCTACTTGCCTGGCAGGTTGTTGATGTAACCACCATCCATCAGTAAGTTGCCATCCTTGGGGTCACAGAGTGGTGGCAGGTACCCAGAAAGGGTCATGCTGGCTCGCACGTAGCGCCAGAGCGAGCCTACGCCAGCAGGAACAAACCCAATGAGCACAACCCCGCCTGGAGATCCCTCCTTGGGGCTGCCCCTCGCCCCTGCCCGGGGACGTCACACCCCATGGGGGCACCCATGGGTGGCAGAGGAACCCCATTGCGCGTCCTTGACCTTGCCTGTTGGGAAAGCTCAACTTGGGATGGGACGTGGGTTTGGGAGGTGGGGTCTTGGAGGAGTTGATGGTCCCGGTGAGGGAGATGCTGACCTGGGACATTGTTAACATAGCAGCCATCCACGAGCCAGTGGCTGTCCTTGGGGTCGCAGAGAGGAGGCAGGTAGGGGGTATAAGAGGTACTGGCTCGGACGTAGCGCCAAAGGCTGCCTGCCGGAGGGAGAGGACATGGTCATGGCCATTGAGGCCCCAGCAGTAGGTGACCAAGGAGGTTTGGAGCCCCAGAACCAAGCCAGCCAGGATGAGGGAAGGACGGAGATGCTGGTTAGGGGTGGTGAGTGGGGATTAGTTGGCATTAGAAGCCAGAGGAACAGGCAGAGCAGTAGCAAGGCTGCTTTGGGATGCCACCCCGGGCAGCCTTGTGGATGGCTCAATGTCCCAGGGGAACTCCAACACCAGGCAAGGAGGAGGGGCAGCCACCACCGTGTCCCACCACCACCGCGATGTCCCCACCACCACCGCGATGTCCCCACCAACACCACATCATCCCCACCACCACCGCATCATCCCCACCACCACCGCCACCACATCATCCCCATCACCACCACATCTCATCCCCATCACATCATCCCCGCCACCACACTGACTCCACCACCATCACATTGACCTCACCATCAACACATCATCCCCATCACCACCACATCATCCCCACCACCACCACATCATCCCCATCACCATGACATCATACCCATCACATCATCCCCACCACCACTGACTCCACCACCACCACATCATCCCCATCACCATGACATCATCCCCATCACATCATCCCCACCACCACACTGACTCCACCACCACCATATTGACCCCAGCACCACATCATCCCCGTCACCACC
>NW_026642034.1:0-8372 GCF_028554395.1 Pezoporus wallicus
GTCTATGGGGTGGCTATGGGTGTCTGTGGGGTGGCTATGGGGTGCTATGGGTGTCTATGGGGTGGCTATGGGTGTCTGTGGGGTGTCTGTGGGTGGCTATGGAGTGTCTATGGGGTGCTATGGGGTGCTCTGGGTCTCTGTGGGTGCTATAGGATGCTATGGGGCTCGACGGCGCGACCCTATGCCCCCCGTAGGTCGCTATGGGGCGCTATGGGTTCACCATCGGATGCTCTAGGGCACGGTGGGGTGCTATGGGATGCTATGGGTCTCTATGGGGTGGCTGCGGCTGCCTGTGGGTGCTCTACGGACCTATAGGGTGCTGTAGGGTGCTATGGGTCTACGATGGGGTGTCCATGGGGTGCGCTATAGGGCGCTCTAGGATGCCGTGGCTCTCTATGGGGTGTCTCTATGCCCCCGTAAGCCGCTATGGGGCGCTGTGGGGCTGTACGGCGCTATAGGATGCTATTGGATGCTATAGGGGTGGCCCTGTGCCCCCGTAGGGCGCTATGGGGCGCTATGGGTTACCCATAGGATGCCCTATGGCCCTATAGGGTGCTCTATGGGGTTTCTGTATCCCCCCCGTAGGTCGCTATGGGGCGCTATGGGTTACCCATAGGATGCCCTATGGCCCTATAGGGTGCTCTATGGGGTTTCTGTATCCCCCCGTAGGTCGCTATGGGGCGCTATGGGTTACCCATAGGATGCCCTATGGCCCTATAGGGTGCTCTATGGGGTTTCTGTATCCCCCCCGTAGGTCGCTATGGGGCGCTATGGGGCCCTCGCCGGTATCCATAGGACGCTATAGGGTGCTCTGCGGAGCTATGGGGTGCTATAGGGTGCTGTAGGGTGCTATAGGAAACTATAGGATGCTCTAGGGCGCTATAGGATGTTATAGGGTGCTGTAGGACGCTATAGGATGCTATAGGGTGCTATAGGGCGCTATAGGATGCTCTAGGGCGCTATAGGATGCTATAGGACATTATAGGATGCTATAGGACACTATAGGATGCTCTAGGGCTCTATAGGATGCTCTGGGGTGCTCTAGGGTGCTATAGGATGCTATAGGGCACTATAGGATGCTATAGGATGCTATAGGATGCTGTAGGATGCTCTAGGGCGCTATAGGATGCTATAGGGCACTATAGGATGCTCTAGGGCACTATAGGATGCTATAGGATGCTGTAGGACGCTCTAGGGCACTATAGGATGCTATAGGGTGCTATAGGGTGCTCTAGGGCACTATAGGACGTTACGGGATGCTATAGGATGCCATAGGATGCTATAGGATGTTATAGGATGCCATAGGATGCTATAGGATGTTATAGGATGCCATAGGATGCTATAGGATGCTCTAGGACACTATAGGGCATTATAGGATGCCATAGGATGCCATGGGACACTCTAGGATGCCATAGGACACTATAGGACGTTATAGGACGCTCTAGGACACTATAGGACACTACAGGATGCCATAGGATGCTCTGGGATGCTCTAGGACACTATAGGATGCCACAGGACACTATAGGATGCCATAGGATGCCATAAGATGTTACAGGACACCATAGGATGCTCTAGGACACTATAGGACGTTATAGGATGCGCTAGGACACTATAGGATGTTATAGGATGCCATAGGACACCATAGGACGCCATAGGATGCTCTAGGACACTATAGACTGCCATAGGACACTATAGGACACTATAGGATGCCATAGGACGCTATAGGATGCCATAGGACACTATGGGATGCCATAGGACACCATAGGACACTATAGGATGCCACAGGGCACTATAGGACACTAGAGGATGCCATAGGACACTATGGGATGCCATAGGACACCGTAGGACACTATAGGATGCCATAGGACACTATAGGATGCCATAGGACACTATGGGATGCCATAGGACACTATAGGACACTATAGGATGCCATAGGATGCCATAGGACACTATAGGATGCCATAGGACACTATGGGATGCCATAGGATGCCGTAGGACACTATAGGATGCCATAGGACACTATAGGATGCCATAGGACACTACAGGATGCCATAGGATGCTCTAGGACACTATAGGACACTATAGGATGCCATAGGACACTATAGGATGCCATAGGACACTATAGGACACTATAGGATGCCATAGGATGCTCTGGGATGCTCTAGGACACTATAGGATGCCATAGGGCAATATAGGACACTATAGGACACTATAGGATGCCATAGGATGCTCTGGGATGCTGTAGGACACTATAGGATGCCATAGGATGCTCTAGGACACTATAGGACACTATAGGATGCCATAGGACACCCTAGGACACTGTAGGATGCTATCGGATGCCATAGGATGCTCTGGGATGCTCTAGGATGCCATAGGACACTATAGGACACTATAGGATGCCATAGGACACTATAGGATGCCAAAGGATGCTCTGGGATGCTCTAGGATGCCATAGGATGCCATAGGACACTATAGGATGCCATAGGGCACTATAGGATGCCATAGGATGCCATAGGTCACTATAGGATGCTATAGGACACCATAGGATGCTCTAGGATGCCATAGGATGCCATAGGACACTATAGGATGCCATAGGACACTATAGGATGCTATAGGATGCCATAGGTCACTATAGGATGCTATAGGACACCATAGGATGCCATAGGATGCTCTGGGATGCTCTAGGACACTATAGGATGCCATAGGACACTATAGGATGCCATAGGACACTATAGGATGCCATAGGATGCTCTGGGATGCTCTAGGATGCTCTAGGATGCCATAGGATGCCATAGGATGCCATAGGATGCTATAGGACACTATAGGATGCCATAGGATGCTATAGGACACCATAGGACGCCATAGGATGCCATAGGACACTATGGAATACCATAGCACACCTCCCCCCCCCCCATCCCCCACCCCCCCCATAATAATGATGATGTCGATGTCCCCCCCCTCCCCCCCCCCCCCCCCATCCCCCCCCCCCCCCCACCCCATAGCGGCGGCTCAGGCTCGATTAGCGCGGATGGGAGCTGACAGCGGGGATCGATGCGGGCCCGGCCCGCCAAGTGCCGCCGTAATGAATCCATTTGGAGTCAATTTTTGGGGTTTTTTTTGTTGTTTTTGGGGTTTTTTTTGTTTTTCCGTGGGTTTCGGGGAAAAGATATTGTTATCGATTGAGGAGGTGATCGGGGGGGAGGGGAGGGAGACAAAGGGAGAGGGGGAGGGGAGGGGGTGAGAGGGGGAGATGGGGGGTTGGGGTGCAGGGGGATACGGATATAGGGAGATAGGGGGATAGGGAGATAGGGGGATAGGGGGATAGGGGGATAGGGATATACGGATATAGGGATATAGGGGGATAGGGAGATAGGGGGATAGGGGGATAGGGAGATAGGGGGATAGGGATATAGGGATATAGGGATATAGGGGGATAGGGAGATAGGGGGATAGGGGGATAGGGAGATAGGGGGATAGGGAGATAGGGGGATAGGGGGATAGGGGGATAGGGAGATAGGGGTGCAGGGATATAGGGGGATAGGGGGATAGGGGTGTAGGGATATAGGGGGATAGGGAGAGAGCAGGATAGGGGGATAGGGGTGTAGGGATATAGGGGGATAGGGATGTAGGGATAGGGGGATAGGGGGATAGAGGGATAGGGATATAGGGGGATAGGGGTGTAGGGATATAGGGATATAGGGGGATAGGGAGATAGGGATATAGGGGTATAGGGATATAGGGGGATAGGGATATAGGGGGATAGGGGGATAGGGAGGTAGGGATATAGGGAGATAGGGGGATAGGGGTGTAGGGATATGGGTGTATATGGAGGTAGGGATATAGGGGGATAGGGAGATAGGGGGATAGGAGATAGGGAGATAGGGATATAGGGGGATAGGGGTGTAGGGAGATGGGGGATAGGGGTATAGGGATATAGGGAGATAGGGGGATAGGGGGATAGGGGTGTAGGGATATAGGGGGATAGGGGGATAGGGAGATAGGGATATAGGGGTGTAGGGATGTAGGAGGATAGGGAGATAGGGATATAGGGGGATAGGGGGATAGGGATATAGGGAGATAGGGGTGTAGGGAGATGGGGGATAGGGGTGTAGGGTCATAGGGAGATAGGGATATAGGGGTGTAGGGATGTAGGAGGATAGGGAGATAGGGATATAGGGGGATAGGGGGATAGGGGAATAGGGGGATAGGGAGATAAGGCTATAGGGGGATAGGGGTATAGGGGGATAGGGGTGTAGGGATATGGGGGGATAGGGAGGTAAGGATATAGGGGGATAGGGGTGTAGGGATATAGGGGGAAAGGGAGATCGGGAGATAGGAGTTTGGGAGATAAGGTTATAGGGGTATAGGGAGATATGGGGATAGGGAGATCGTGCTTTAGGGGTATAGGGGTATAGGGAGTTAGGGAGATAGGGAGATAGGGGTGTAGGGAGATAGAGGTATAGGGACATAGGGTTATAGGGAGATAGGGAGGTAAGGAGATAGTGTTATAGGGGTGTAGGGATATAGGGGTATAGGGAGATAGGGGGATAGGGAGGTAGGGAGATAGGGATATAGGGGGATAGGGAGATAGGGGGATAGAGAGATAGGGGGATAGGGAGAGAGCAGGATAGGGGGATAGGGAGACAGGGTGGTAGGGATATAGGGAGATAGGGGGATAGTATAGGGGTGTAGGGAGATAGGGCTATAGGGAGATAGGGGTATAGGGTTTTGGATGTATGGAAATAGGGGTATAGGTATATAGGTGTATAGGGATATAGGGATACAGGGGTATAGGCACATAGGGTTATGGGGTTATAGGGAGATGTGGGATGTAGGGATGCGGTTACATAGGGATATAGCGATATAGGGAGATAGGGGTATAGGGAAATGGGGATGTGGGGATACAGGGGTATGGGAATATGGGCATACAGGGATATGGGGACATGGGGATATGGGGACATGGGGATATAGGGATACAGGGGTATATGGACATGGGGACATGGGGATATAGGGGTATAGGGGTATATGGACATGGGATATAGGGATATGGGGACATGGGGACATGGGGATATAGGGGTATAGGGATATATGGACATGGGATATAGGGATATGGGGACATGGGGATATAGGGGTATAGGGATATATGGACATGGGATATAGGGATATGGGGACATGGGGATGCAGGGATATGGGGGCATGGGGACACGGGGATACAGGGATATATGGACTTGGGGATATAGGGATGCAGGGATATGGGGACATGGACATGGATACACGGACAGGAACGCACTCATGGACGTCGCATATGGGGCAGGTGGGGGGATAAGGGGGGATATAGGGATAAAGGGGATATAGGGATAAGGGGGGATATAGGGATAAGGGGGATATAGGGATAAGGGTGATGCAGGGATAAAGGGGATACAGGGATAAACTGGGATGCAGGGATAAAGGGCATATAGGGATAAGGGGGATATAGGGATAAGGGGGATATAGGGATAAAGGGGTTATAGGGATAAAGGGGATACAGGGATAAGGGGGATATAGGGATAAAGGGGTTATAGGGATAAAGGGGATACAGGGGTAAAGGGGATATAGGGATAAAGGGGGACAAGGTGATGGAGGTGGAGGGTGTCGGGATACGGATGACCTGGGATGGACCCATGGATTGACCCATGGATGGCCCCATGGATGGATGGACCCATGGATGGACCCATGGATGGCCCCATGGATGGACCCATGGATGGACCCATGGATGGCCCCATGGATGGACCCATGGATGGACCCATGGATGGACCCATGGGATGGACCCATGGATGGCCCCATGGATGGACCCATGGATGGACCCATGGATGGCCCCATGGATGGACCCATGGATGGCCCCATGGATGGACCCATGGATGGACCCATGGATGGACCCATGGGATGGACCCATGGATGGCCCCATGGATGGACCCATGGATGGACCCATGGATGGCCCCATGGATGGACCCATGGATGGACCCATGGATGGACCCATGGATTGACCCATGGATGGCCCCATGGATGGACCCATGGATGGACCCATGGATGGACCCATGGATTGACCCATGGATGGATGGCCCCATGGATGGATGGCCCCATGGATGGACCCATGGATGGACCCATGGATGGCCCCATGGATGGATGGACCCATGGATGGCCCCATGGATGGACCCATGGATGGACCCATGGATGGCCCCATGGATGGCCCCATGGATTGACCCATGGATGGACCCATGGATGGCCCCATGGATGGCCCCATGGATGGATGGACCCATGGATGGACCCATGGATGGCCCCATGGATGGACCCATGGATGGCCCCATGGCCACGTGGGTCCGTGTGCACGCGTGTGCTCCCATGTAAGCTCCTCTGTGCAAGGCCCACGCGCAGGCACACGCGTGCTTGGGATGCGTCCCCCTGCATCCCACAGCATCCCGAACCCCACAGCACCCCACATCCCACAGCATCCCGAACCCCACAGCACCCCACAGCACCCCACAGCACCCCACAGCACCCCACAGCATCCCCACAGCATCCCCACAGCACCCCACAGCACCCCACAGCATCCCCACAGCATCCCCACAGCATCCCCACAGCACCCCACAGCACCCCACAGCATCCCCACAGCATCCCACAGCATCCCCACAGCATCCCCACAGCATCCCCACAGCACCCCACAGCATCCCCACAGCACCCCACAGCACCCCACAGCATCCCCACAGCATCCCCACAGCACCCCACAGCACCCCACAGCATCCCCACAGCACCCCACAGCACCCCACAGCATCCCGAACCTCACTGCACCCTGCACCCCACAGCATCCCACATCCCACAGCATCCCATATCCCACAGCATCCCATATCCCATTGCATCCCATATCCCACATCCCATATCCCACAGCATCCCTCATCCCATATCACCCTGCATCCCACAGCATCCCACATCCCTCAGCATCCCATATCCTAGTGTCCTGTATCCCATATCCCATTGCATCCCTCATCCCACAGCATCCCTCATCCCACAGCATCCCACATCCCTCAGCATCCCATATCCCAGTGTCCTGTATCCCATATCCCATTGCATCCCTCATCCCACAGCATCCCTCATCCCACAGCATCCCACATCCCACAGCATCCCATATCCCAGTGTCCTGCATCCCATATCCCATTGCATCCCATATCCCACAGCATCCCACATCCCATATCGCCCTGCATCCCACAGCATCCCACAGCATCCCATATCCCACAGCATCCCACATCCCTCAGCATCCCTCATCCCACAGCATCCCACATCCCACAGCATCCCACATCCCACAGCATCCCTCATCCCACAGCATCCCTCATCCCACATCATCCCATATCCCAGTGTCCTGCATCCCATATCCCATTGCATCCCATATCCCACAGCATCCCACATCCCTCAGCATAACATATACTATTTTGCTTTATAGGATTTCCCAGATGTGATCCCTCATGAAATAGCATCCCTCATCCCACAGCATCCCACATCCCACAGCATCCCACATCCCACAGCATCCCTCATCCCACAGCATCCCTCATCCCACATCATCCCATATCCCAGTGTCCTGCATCCCATATCCCATTGCATCCCTCATCCCACAGCATCCCATATCCCAGTGTCCTGCATCCCATGTCCCATTGCATCCCTCATCCCACAGCATCCCTCATCCCACATCATCCCATATCCCATTCCCCCCCCCCCATTGCCCCCCTCCCCGCCCCACGGCCGTGATCCCGGCGGCTCCGCATCCCGCGGTGTTCAACATTCCCATTTGCAGGAAGCAGAACATCCAATCAGGCGGATTAAGTGGGTAACGCGGCCCATCGCTCAGGGCTGTCAGCGGGAAAACGGGAGAACAACGGGAGAACAATGGGATAACGGGGGGATAACGGGGGGATAACAACGGGATAACAACGGGATAACGGGGGGATAACGGGATAACGGGATAATGGCAGGATAACGGGGGGATAACGGGGGGATAATGACGGGATAACAGCAGGATAACGGGCGGATAACGGGATAACGGGATAATGGCAGGATAACGGGGGGATAACGGGGGGATAACGGCAGGATAACGGGGGGATAACGGGGGGATAACAACGGGATAACAACGGGATAACGGGGGGATAACGGGGGGATAACGGGGGGATAACGGGATAACGGGATAACGGCAAGATAACGGGGGGATAATGGGATAACGGCAGGATAACGGGGGATAACGGGATAACGGGATAACGGGGGATAATGGGATAACGGGATAACGGCAGGATAATGGGATAACATAACGGGATAATGGGGTAATGGCAGGATAACGGGATAACGGCAGGATA
>NW_026642035.1:0-835 GCF_028554395.1 Pezoporus wallicus
CTTCCCCCTTTCTTGCCCTCCCCTGCTCTCGGAGGGACGGAGAGGAGAATCAAAAGAATGCAACTCCCACGGGTTGAGATAAGAACAGTTTAGTAACTAAGGTATAACACAAATCACTACTGCTACCACCAATGATAATAATGATAAAGGAAATAACAAGGGAAGAGAATACAACACCTCACCACCCGCTGACCGATAACTCGCCCCCCCAAGCCCGACCAAGCTCCGACCGATACCTCCTCCAACCCTGCAGTCTCCCAGCCCTTCCGGCTAACTCCCAGTTACATCCTGGGCATGACGTGCTGTGGTATGGAATACCTCTCTTGGTCAGTTTGCTGCTGAACCCAGGACAGGGGCTTATAGGGATTCTGGGGAGGGACTCTTCATTAGATACTGTAGTGATAGGACAAGGGGTAATGTGTTCAAACTTAAACAGGGGAAGTTTAGATTGGATATAAGTAAGAAGTTCTTTACTGTGAGGTTGGTGAGGCACTGGAATGGGTTGCCCAGGCAATTTGTGAATGCTCCATCCCTATTGGTTTTCAAGGCCAGGTTGGACAGAGCCTTGGGTGAGATGGTTTAGGGTGAGGTGTCCCTGCCCATGGCAGGGGGGTTGGAACTAGATGATCTTAAGGTCCTTTCCAACCCTAACTATTCTATGATTCTCTGATTAATCCACCACTTCCCTGGGGAGATTATTCCAGTCGCTGTTTGTTCTCAGTGTGAAAAACTTTCCTCGTGTCCAGTTGGAATCTCTTCAATATTAACGAACTTCTGCCCATCAGCCCTTGTCTTTAATGTGTGACTTCTTGTTAAAAGGGAGTCTCCATTTGCG
>NW_026642036.1:0-844 GCF_028554395.1 Pezoporus wallicus
GGGGTGACCCATAGGGGTGATGGTGGTTATGGGGTGACCCATAGCGGCTGTGGGGTGACGGTGTTTATGGGGTGACCCATAGGGGTGACGGTGGTTATGGGCTGGCCCCATAGCGGCCATGGGGTGATGGTGGTTATGGGGTGACCCATAGGGGTGACGGTGGTTATGGGGTGACCCATAGGGGTGATGTCGGTTATGGGGTGACCCATAGGGGTGATGTTGGTTATGGGGTGACCCATAGGGGTGATGTCGGTTATGGGGTGACCCATAGGGGTGATGTCGGTTATGGGGTGACCCATAGGGGTGATGTTGGTTTTGGGGTGACCCATAGGGGTGATGTTGGTTATGGGGTGACCCATAGAGGTGATGTTGGTTATGGGGTGACCCATAGGGGTGACGGTGGTTATGGGCTGGCCCCATAGCGGCCATGGGGTGATGGTGGTTATGGGGTGACCCATAGCGTCCATGGGGTGACGGTGGTTATGGGGTGGCCCATAGGGGTGATGGTGGTTATGGGGTGACCCATAGGGGTGATGGTGGTTATGGGGTGACCCATAGGGGTGATGTTGGTTATGGGGTGACCCATAGGGGTGATGTTGGTTATGGGGTGACCCATAGGGGTGATGTTGGTTATGGGGTGACCCATAGGGGTGATGTTGGTTATGGGGTGACCCATAGGGGTGATGTTGGTTATGGGGTGACCCATAGGGGTGATGTTGGTTATGGGGTGACCCATGGGGTGATGTTGGTTATGGGGTGACCCATATGGGGTGATGTCGGTTATGGGGTGACCCATAGGGTGTGTTATGGGGTGACCCATAGGGGTGATGTTGGTTATGGGGTG
>NW_026642037.1:0-853 GCF_028554395.1 Pezoporus wallicus
AAGCCTAACCCTAACCACTAACCCTAACCCTAACCCTAACCCTAACCCCTAACCCTAACCCCTAACCCTAACCCTAACCCTAACCCTAACCCTAAGCTTTCACCAGCTTTCCCTCCTGGCTCTTCGATTGTGGGAGCAGACGGCAACTGTTCGTGCTCTACTCACTGTGCAGCTGGGCAGCCGAGAGCAAGCTCCGAAGAGGGTGCATTCAAATGGACCTTTAGGTATGAAAGCGAGGAGCGACAGCAATGATGGTGACACCGTTGCAAAGCTGACTGTGTGCTGAAGATGCCCAGCACATGCTTTCCCTCCTGGCTCTTCGGATCTGGGAGCAGAAGCCAGACGTTCGTGCTCTAATCGCTGTGCTACTTGGCAGCTCAGAACAAGCTTCGGAGAGGTTGCATTCAAATGGACTTTTAAGTATGAAAGCGAGGAGCGACAGCAATGATGGTGACACCGTTGCAAAGCTGACTGTGTGCTGAAGATGCCCAGCACATGCTTTCCCTCCTGGCTCTTCGGCTCTGGGAGCAGAGGCCAGACGTTCGTGCTCTAATCGCTGTGCTACTTGGCAGCTCAGAGCAAGCTCCGTAGAGGTTGCATTTGAGTGGACTTTTAGGTATGAAAGCGAGGAGCGACAGCAATGATGGTGACACCGTTGCAAAGCTGACTGTGTGCTGAAGATGCCCAGCACATGCTTTCCCTCCTGGCTCTTCGACTGTGGGAGCAGACGGCAACCGTTCGTGCTCTACTCACTGTGCTGCTGGGCAGCCGAGAGCAAGCTCCGAAGAGGGTGCATTCAAATGGACCTTTAGGTATGACACTGAGGAGCGACAGCAATGGTGGTGACACCGTT
>NW_026642038.1:0-856 GCF_028554395.1 Pezoporus wallicus
AGGGGAGAGATCTGCTGAGGGGAAACCTGCCATGGGGTTGAGTTACTGACAGGAGAGATCTGCTGAGGGGAGAGATCTGCTGAGGGGAGAGACCTGCTGAGGGGAGAGACCTGCTGAGGGGAGAGACCTGCTGAGGGGAGAGATCTGCTGAGGGGAAACCTGCCATGGGGTTGAGTTACTGACAGGAGAGATCTGCTGAGGGGAGAGATCTGCTGAGGGGAGAGACCTGCTGATGGGGAGACTTGCTGAGGGGAGAGATGTGGTGAGGGGAAACCTGCCATGGGGTTGAGTTACTGAGAGATCTGCTGAGGGGAGAGACCTGCTGAGGGGAGAGACCTGCTGAGGGGAAACCTGCCATGAGGTTGAGTTGCTGAGGGGAGACACACTGAGGGCAGACCTGCTGAAGGAAAATACCTGCTGAGGGAACAGACCCACGGAAGAGGTACCTACCATGGGGAGACCTGCTGAGGGGGAATCCTACTGAAGGAAGATACTTACTGAGGGGACAGACCCACTGAGGGAATACCCATCATGGTGGACCAACTGAGGGGAGAGATCCGCTGAGGGTCTGTCACTGGTGGAAGAGACCCACTATGGGGATACGCGGCTGGGAAGACCCTCTGAGGGCAGCACAACCTGCCATCTCAGCTCCGGACGCTGATGCTCCCCGGAGGAGCTGCTCCTGCCCCAGGCGCCTCCAGCAGCAGAGCGGGCTGGTGGCCTGGGGGGTTTATCCGTGGTTCACTCGCCTACGGCGGGGCACCACGATCCTTTAGAGACATGAAATCCCAGCCCGACTCCGCAGCTTACCGGGGCCCCCCGCAGCTTCTCGCCGGCGGCACGGAACGAACCCAGC
>NW_026642039.1:0-8504 GCF_028554395.1 Pezoporus wallicus
TCAGGTGAGCGGCTGGGGAGGAGATGGGGCACTTGCTATCCAAAGAGGAACAGGCGGTGGTGAAGCTCCTCCAACACATCCTCTCTAAGAGAGGACTGCAATATGATAGTGCCGCCTTACAGAGGCCGTTAAAGTGGTCCCGTGATCGCGAGGTTAGTAAAGGGACCAAAGGTGCACAGAAACACTCTACACTTTGGAGATCGCTGTTCGAGACTTTGAAAGAGATGAAATTGGAAAGGGCGGCGGTAGCTTCTGTATTTGCCACCACAGCTCCAGAAGGGGCTGTCTCCCCTAACCCCCATCATAGTGCTGCGGCTATGACTTTTGCACCTCCTGTGGTACCTGGAATGGTGCCAAAAAAATCAAAGCCTCGAGCCGATGAAAAAGCAAGAGTCAGGTCCGCAGATGGCCACATACCGAACGAGAGACACCTGACAAGAAAGACATAGCTGCGAACAACGGAGACCCTGAGTTCAACCCAGGATCAGACTCCGAGTCCCCTGAATCCGAGCCAGATTTATATCCTCTGCTTCCAGACTCCGACTCTTTGTCTCCCGGGTCGGTCTGCTTGGCTCATCAGCAACTGCTCACTGGCCTTGGAGATGCTCAGCTGCAACAACTGATGAAAAAGCTTGAAGCCCGCGAGACTGGGATTGAGACATCTCCATCGGCGCCTCCACCTTATCCTCCATAAAACCCCTTCCTTAAAGAAGGCAAACAGGGGGAGGGGGTGGGAGAGGTATCGGGGGGCACAAATCCTGTGCACTGTTGGCGCGGGTTAATCAAAGGTGCAATGGGCCTCTCTGCATATCCTGTGTTTACTGCACAGCAGGGGGGTAAAGAGTGGGAAGTTTTTGATCTCAAAATAGTTAAGGAGGCCTGACAAGTGGTGACCACATATGGGTTAAAATCCTCTTATACTCAAGCTGTATATGTTATGATTTTTTTGTGCTATTGACAGGAGACTTTAATGACTCCCCTGCTATAATACATGGTCAGGCATTAGGTTCAGATTAAATGACTAAAACTCCGGGTATTCTTATCCAGTACAAGGATTTGGAAACCAGCATTTGGAAAGGTCCTGTGGAAGTAAAACTAACTGGTTGAGGTTATATGTGTGTAAATTACAGATTCCGGTCTGTGGTGGGTGCCAGCTCGATGGGTGAAACCCTGGAAAGAGTCAGCACTGCCCCAGGACACCCCCCTTGTCAGTGATTGAATGAATTGAAATTTGAGCTTAGGACATCCATTTTATGGATGTTTTCAGTCCTTCTTAAAGTGAAGGGAGCAACCTCTTTTACGTTAAAGTAAACAAACAGCCCCCCCCCCGAACCTCCAGGGAAGCGAGATCAGCACGGGATGCAGATGTATTGTGTGATTTTTCTGGTTGTGGGAAGGTCTCTTTTATGCTCTTATCAGGGGTATTGGGCATACTGTGACGGACCGTGGACTTGGGATCCCTTATACAACTCATTTAATACACTCTCTCTGTGATACTCATGAACTAGAAGTCGGTAAATACAAGTATGTCCAGGTTTCTGTCGACCTTTGGAGACCTTTATAGATATTGCTGGCCACTTCTTTCGACATAGGCTAGCCACCTGTGTCGGAATGAGTGTGCATTTTGGTCAGTATAAAAGCCCAAGCCTCATACGATGTGGGGGAGGCAGAGCCTCTGGGGGGACGCCCGCTAAGGTTGAGCCTGCCACCTCACACTGCAATGATGCTTCTCGGAGCTGGTTTGCTGTTAGTCTCCACAGGGTCCTTGTTCTGTACGTGGGACTGTAATGGGAGTAATGATTGTCTGGATTTTGTGCTTCAAAGATTGTAGTTGTGTGGAGCACGCTTGTGGGATCCCACAAGTGTGTGTGTGCATGTGCTGAGGGCAGACGGTGTTCTGTGTGGTTTTTTTTTTCGTAGTTGGGTTCATGTAAAAGTTTTTAACGGGGAGCAGTTTAACCTTTCGGGCAAGAAAGGGTTAATGCAAAAGTGCGGTTGCCAGCAGGTATTTATGGTTGCTGCTGAAGCAGGCAGGCAGCTGTAACTGCTGCCGAGCAGGCCGAAGTTTGTAGGGTGAGCAACTTTGGATCAAAAAAAAACCACAAAAAAAAACAAAACCAAAGGCAATGATGCAGCAAACTCCTCTCTGGTTAACAATGTGCAGTTTAACCTGTCTGCTTCTCAAGAACGGATAACCTGGGGGAGGGGTATATTTGTGTCCTCCTGCCTACAGGTCCATGGCGACTGCCTGCAAAGTTTGTGAAGCCTTGCCATGAGCTGGACAGACGAATGGAACAACCTGATGCCTCAGCTACAGGAGCTGACTGTGAATACCCCAAGCAGAATGAGATAGAGGAAGAGAAAAATGAATGATTGCAAAACATCATCTGGGGGCTACTGAAAAGTAACTGCTTGAATATGTGTGTGTGCTTGTAGAGTGGCTATTATTAGAGGCTGTGATTTTGTGTATAAAACCACCTGCATTTACTAGCCAGTCGCTAATAAGAAGCTACACCTTGTATTATATAGATTTGTCACTTGTAAAAGAGATGTTAGAGTATGCAAATTTGCAGTAGCTGCTAGAAAATGCTAAGGCAAAAGCTAGATTCTAATACAATGGTAGTGTTATAAAGCAGGTAATGGAACAAATTAAGAGGGTGGGAGAATTCCAGTGGTAAGAAATTTCTTTGGCTAGTCCCTCGCTGCCATCAGCATCTTCAACATGCTGCTGCACCCTGTAATAGTTACTCTGCTAATGTAAATGTGTGTGTGCCTTGCTGTAGTAGCGACTTGTTACTGGATGAAGCAGGTGAAACTGTGCATTGACAACAAGGTGCAAGGACTGAGGCTGACCAAATGCCTGCTATCGCAGTCAAGGGCAAGACTGGGTTGGCCTCTGTGTTTGCCACCAAGAAGAACCTTTAGCTCCACTGTTGGCTGCAACCCAGCAGGCGTGGAGCGGTGGGGATACATGCCATGCCAGACCTTGATGTGAAGGATGGCCTCCCCTGTTATCAGAGAGCCATACAGCAGAAAAAAGGGGCAGGCCCAGCAGCCTGTAGTTGGCATATATTGGAGATATGATCTAGGCCAAATCCCCTGCTCAAGTAGGGTCACCCAAAACATATATAAAACAAAAAGGGGGAGATGTGGAGGCAGTGTTCTCACAGGAGAGTGGATAATTGGTACATAAATTCTGAATAATCCTGAAAGATGCAGCAAGGCCGTGAGAGGCCCGAGGAAGCCTGAACAAGCAAGATAAGAAGAAGCTGGAATTCACTGAGGTAATGAGAACTGTGGACTGTTGGCAAGTTTTCGAGGTCAAGTTCTCACACCTGTGCTTAACCAATTCTATGTTAGTTACAAAGGGTCTTTGAGACATGTATCCAATCATAATATGCCAAATCAAGACATGTATCCAATCATAATATGCCAAATCACTGTAAGTGCATGTAAGAAACAGTATTTAAGGGGTTAAGGCTTTGTAATAAACGGCTTTTGTCTGATCATATTGATCTCTGACTGAGTCCATATATTTTCTGCGGCAGTGGGGTTGATTGAAGGGAGGGGTTGTTTGAAGGATGGGGTTGGCTGAAGGATGGGGTTGATTGAAAAACGGGGTTGACTGAAAGATGGGGTTGATTGAAGATTGGGGTTGATTGAAGAATAGGGTTGCTTGAAGAATGGGGATTATTGAAGGATGGGGTTGATTGAAGGGTGGGGTTGACTGAAGGGTGAGTTTGATTGAAGATTTGGATCGATTTAAGAATTAGATTGATTAGAAGTTGGGGTAGATTGAAGAATGAGATTAATGGAAGGATAGGATTGATTGAAAGATGGGGTTGATTGAAGCGTAGGTTTGATTGAAGAATTGGATCGATTTAAGAATTTGATTGAAAGTTGGGTTGATTGAAGTTTGAGTTTGATTGAAGTTTGTAGTTGATTGAAGGATGGGGTTGATTGAAGAATGGGGTTCACTGACGAATGGGTTTGACTGAAGGGTTTGTTTGACTGAAGAATGGGGTTGATTGAAGGATGGGGTTGATTGAAGGATGGGGCTGATTGAAGGATGGGGTTGATTGAAGGATGGGGTTGATTGAAGAATGGGGTTGATTGATGAATGGAGTTGACTGAAGGATGGGGTTGATTGAAGAATGGAATTGACTGAAGGACGGGGTTGATTGAAAGATGGGGTTGATTTAAGGATGGGGTTTATTTAAGTATGGGATTTATTGAAGGATGGTGGTGATTGAAGAATGGGGTTGATTGAAGGCTGGGGTTAATTGAAGGATGGGGTAGGCTGAAGGATGGGGTTGGTTGAAGAATGGAGTTGATTGAAGAATGCGGTTGATTAAAGGATGGTACTGATTGAAGGAAGGGATAGATTGAAGGGTGGGGTTGATTGAAGAGTGGTTTATTGAAGGATGGTGTTGATTGAGGGTTTGGTTGAGGTTGATTGAAGAATGGGGTTGATTTAAGGATGGGGTTGATTGAAGGATGGAGTTGATTGAAGGATGGGGGGTGATTGAAGTATAGGGTTTATTGAAGAATGGGGTTGATTGAAGGAGGGGGTTGATTGAAGGGTGGGATTGATCGAACGATGGGATTGATTGAAGGATGGTGTTGATTGTAGAATGGGGTTTGTTTGAAGGATGGGTTTGATTGAAGAATGTTGATTGAAGATTTGGATTAATTGAAGATTTAGATTGATTGAAAGATGGGCTTGATTGAAGAGAGGGGGTTGATTGAAGTTTGGGGTTGACTGAAGGATGGGCTTGATTGAAGGATGAGGTTTATTGAAGAATGGGCTTGACTGAAGAATCTGGTTGATTGAAGGATGGGGTTGAGTGAAGAATGGGGTTGATGGAAGAATCTGGTTGATTGAAGGATGGTGTTGATTGAAAGATGGGGCTGATTGAAGGATGGGGTTGATTGAAGGATGGGGTTGACTGAAGAATGGGGGGGATTGAAGAATGGGGGGATTGAAGGATAGTGTTTATTGAAGAATGGGTTTGAGCGAAAGATGGGGTTGATTGAAGGATTGGGTTGATTGAAGAATGGGGTTAAGTGAATGATAGGATTGATTAAAGGATGGGGTTGATTGAAGGATGGGGTTGAGTGAAGAATGGGGTTGATGGAAGGATGGTATTGATTGATGGATGGGGTTCATTGAAGAATGGGGTTGTTTGAAGAACGGGGTTCATTGAGGGCTGGTGTTGATTGAAGGATGGGGTTGAGTGAAGAATGGGGTTGATTGAAGAATGGGTTTAATTGAAGGATGGGGTTGATTGAAGGATGGGGTTGATTGAATGATGGGTTTGATTGAAGGATGGGATTGATCTAAGGATGGGATTGATCAAAGGATGGGATTGATTGAAGGATGGGGTTGATTGTAGAATGCGGTTGATTGAAGAATTAGATTGATTGAAAGATGGGGTTGATTGAATTTTGGGGTTGACTGAAGGATGGAGTTCATTGAGGAATGGGGTTGATTGAAGGGAGGGTTGATTGAAGAATGTGGTAGACTGAAGGATGGTGTTGATTGAAGGGTGGGGTTGACTGAAGGATGGGGTTGATTGAGAATGGGGTTGATTGAAGGATGGGGTGACTGAATAATGTGGTTGATTTGACACTGGGGTTGATTGAAGATTGGGGTTAATTGAAGGATGGGGTTGATTGAAGGATGGGGTGACTGAATAATGTGGTTGATTTGACACTGGAGTTGATTGAAGATTGGGGTTAATTGAAGGATGGGGTTGATTAAACGATGGGGTTGATTAAAGATGGAGTTGATTAAAGATGGAGTTGATTGAAGGATGGGGTTGATTTGTGACTGGGGTTGATTGATGTATGGGGTTGTAGATGATTAACTTCAAGGACGTTAGGCTTTGTTAGCAACTATTATGATGATGGCTTGACTTGATTTGGGAGGGGCTTTGCCCACGCTTACTCCCAATTATAACCTTATTGCAACCCATTATAATCTATTATACTTTATTATACCACCCTTATATCCCATTATACCCTATTATAACCCCATTATAACCCATTATACCCCATTGTAACCCCATTATAGCACATTATACCCAATTATAACCCCATTACAACACATTATACCCTATTATACTGCCATTACACCCCATTATAACCCAGTAAATGACCCTAAAAGTGCTGTTTTCACCCCAAAATGATGTTGACGGCAAAGGAGCCTTTAATGGGGGGGGCTCTCAGCCCCAGCGCCCGCAGCAGCCCCAAGGCGCCAGGGAGGGGCAGCAGCAGCGATGCTGCCGGATGGAGCTGGGATGGGTCCAGATGGAACCGAATTGGATCCCAATGGAGCCGGATTGGGTCTGAATGGAGCCAGATCGGATGCGGATGGGGCCAGGATGGGGCCGGATGGAACCATGTTGAGCCCAGATGGAGCTGGGTTGGGTCTGGATGGAGCTGGACTGGGCCCGGATGGGGCCGAATGGGATCAGGATGGAGCTGAATTGGGTTGGGATAGGGATGAATCATATTGGGATGGAGACAAATGGGATTGGAATGGGACCGAACTGGGTCCAAATGGAGCCAAATGGGATCAGGATAGGGATGAATGGGATCGGGATGCGACCAAATTGGATCTGAATGGAGCAGAATGGGATTGGGATGTGGCTGAACTGTGTCCAAAAGGAGCGGAACTGGATCGGGATGGGACTGAATGGGATCGGGATGGAGCTGAATGGGATTGGGTTGTGGCTGAACTGTGTCCAAAAGGAGCGGAACTGGATCGGGATGGGACTGAATGGGATCGGGATGGAGCTGAATAGGATTGGGATGGGAGTGAACCAGATTGGGATGGAGCCGAATTGGGTCCAAATGGAGCTGAACGGGATCGGAATGGGACTGAATTGGGTCTGAATGGAGCTGAGTGGGATTGGAATGGGACCGAACTGGGTCATTCTGGAGCTGTGGATCATGCCAGAACACCGGATCCTGATGGAGCCGAACCGGCTCATGCCGGGATATTGGATCATTCTGGAGCAGTTGATCACGATGGAGCCAAACTGGATCATCCTGGATTCCTGGATCATTCTGGAGCCATGGATCATTCCAGAGCTCTGGATCATTCTGGATCCCTGCATCATCCTGGATCCCTGGATCATTCTGGAACCTTGGATCATTCCAGATCCTTGAATCATCCTGGATCCCTGGATCATTCTGGATCCCTGGATCATTCCGGAGCATTGGATCATCCCGAAACACCGGCTCATGTTGGAGCTGCACCAGGCCCTCTGGGAGCATGGAATCATAACGAAGCACCGGCTCGTGCTGCAGCTCTGCCTCATTCCAGAGCCGTGGATCATCTGGGAGCATGGGATCCCATTGGCATCACAGCTCCTGCTGCTTGGGAGCAGATCCTATGGGATCCGGATCCAGATCCGGATGCTCCACACATGGACACGGATCCAGGTCCGGATCCGGTTGTAGGGGGGAGCGCGGACACGGAATTCCATGGGGCTGGAAGAGCAGAACTGGGCTCCAGGAGGGGGGGCTCTGGGGTGGGGGGGAGAGACACCATTGCCCACCATTGCCCCTCATTGTCTCCATTGACCCTATTGGCCCCCATTACCCCCTTTGCCCCCCATTATCCCCATTACCCCCATTGCCCCCCATTACCCCCATTGCCCCCACTCCCCCCCATTGCCCCTGTTACCCCATTACCCCCCATTACGCCATTGCCCCCTATTGCCACCCGTTACCCCCATTCCCAACTCACTTCCCACTGCTCCACACTGGATCCAAAGATGGGGCTGGGGATGCCCCGGTCCCGCCGCGCATCCGGTTGCGGCTCCCATTGAGGCTCCAGGGACCCCGGGTTCGGGTCCCGAGCTCCCGGGTTCGAGCCCCGGTGCCCCCGGAGCAGCGGCGAGAGCCGGGGGGGGGGAAGCCCCGGTGCCCCCCCCCCACGGAGCCGCGCCCCCAGCACCGAGCGGCGCCGCTCCCGTAGCAGCACCGGGGCCCGGTGCAACAGCGCCCCCAAGCGGGCGGCCAGGACCCGCGCTATGGGGTGTTGGGGGGCGGGCATTGGGACCCCCAAGTTATGGGGCGCCACCTTTGTGCCACCCAAGGTATGGGGCAGGCTCTGGAAGTCCCCTATAGAGCCCCCCAAGTTATGGGGTGCCCCCTTTGTCCCCCCCCAAGTTATGAAGTGGGGTCTGGGTCCCCCCTATGGAGCCCCTCTTTGTGCCCCCTAAGGTATGGGGCGGGCTCTGGGGGTCCCCCTTTGTGCCCCCCCATCTTATGAGGCACCCCCTTCGTGCCCCCCAAGCTATGGGGTGGCATCTGGGTCCCCACTATGGAGCCCCATTTTGTGCCCCCAAGTTATGGGGTGGGGTCTGAGGGTCCCCCTTTGTGCCCTCCCCCAAGTTATGGGGCTCCCCACCTGTGGAGGCCCCCAAGTTATGGGGCGGGGTCTGGGTCCCCCCATGGAGCCGCCCAAGTTATGGGGCACCCCCTCTGTG
>NW_026642040.1:0-8399 GCF_028554395.1 Pezoporus wallicus
TTTCCTGCTGGTCCTTCTGCCGTGGGAGCAGATGCCACTGTTCATTCTGTGCTGACTGTGTTGCTGCGCAGCAGAGAGCAGGCTCTGGACTGATTCCATTCAAATGCTTTTCCTGTATGAAAGTGAGCAGTGAAAGCAACGATGGAGGCACCAATGTAAAGGGGATTGTGTGCTGAACAGGTCCAGCACCAGCTTTCAATCCTGGCTCTTCTGCTGTGGGAGCAGAGGCCAAACGTTCGTGCTGTACTCACTGTGCTGCTGGGCAGCTGAGAGAGACCACCTGAGAATTTGGATTCAAATGGACTTTTAGGTATGAAACCGAGGAGAGACTGCAATGATGGTGACCCCGTTGCAAAGCTGCTTGTGTGCTGAAGAAGCAGAGCACTAGCTTTCCCTGCTGGTCCTTCTGCCGTGTGAGCAGATGCCACTGTTCATTCTGTGCTGTGTTGCTGCCAGCAGGGAGCAGGCTCTGGACTGATTCTATTCGGCTCTGACTGATTCCATTCAAATGCTTTTCCTGAATGAAAGTGAGCAGTGAAAGCAACGATGGATGCACCAATGTAAAGGTGATTGTGTGCTGAACAGGTCCAGCACCAGCTTTCAATCCTGGCTCTTCTGCTGTGGGAGCAGAGGCCAAACGTTCGTGCTGTACTCACTGTGCTGCTGGGCAGCTGAGAGACACCACCTGAGAATTTGGATTCAAATTGACTTTTAGGTATGAAACCGAGGAGAGACTGCAATGATGGTGACACCGTTGCAAAGCTGCTTGTGTGCTGAAGAAGCCCAGCACTAGCTTTCCCTGCTGGTCCTTCTGCTGTGTTAGCAGAGTCCACTGTTCATTCTGTGCTGTGTTGCTGCCAGCAGAGAGCAGGCTCTGGACTGATTCCATTCAAATGCTTTTCCTGTATGAAAGTGAGCAGTGAAAGCAACGATGGAGGCACCAATGTCAAGGTGATTGTGTGCTGAACAGGTCCAGCACCAGCTTTCAATCCTGGCTCTTCTGCTGTGGGAGCAGAGGCCAAACGTTCGTGCTGTACTCACTGTGCTGTTGGGCAGTTGTGAGAAACCACCTGAGAATTTGGATTCAAAAGGACTTTTAGGTATGAAACCGAGGAGAGACTGCAATGATGGTGACACCGTTGCAAAGCTGCTTGTGTGCTGAAGAGGCCCAGCCCTAGCTTTCCCTGCTGGTCCTTCTGCCGTGTGAGCAGATGCCACTGTTCATTCTGTGCTGACTGTGTTGCTGCGCAGCAGAGAGCAGGCTCCGGACTGATTCCATTCAAATGCTTTTCCTGTATGAAAGTGTGCAGTGAAAGCAACGATGGAGGCACCAATGTAAAGGGGATTGTGTGCTGAACAGGTCCAGCACCAGCTTTCAATCCTGGCTCTTCTGCTGTGGGAGCAGAGGCCAAACGTTCGTGCTGTGCTCACTGTGCTGCTGGGCAGCTGAGAGAGACCACCTGAGAATTTGGATTCAAATGGACTTTTAGGTATGAAACCGAGGAGAGACTGCAATGATGGTGACCCCGTTGCAAAGCTGCTTGTGTGCTGAAGAGACACAGCACTAGCTTTCCCTGCTGGTCCTTCTGCCGTGTGATCAGATGCCACTGTTCATTCTGTGCTGTGTTGCTGCGCAGCAGAGAGCAGGCCCTGGACTGATTCCATTCAAATGCTTTTCCTGTATGAAAGTGAGCAGTGAAAGCAACGATGGAGGCACCAATGTAAAGGGGATTGTGTGCTGAACAGGTCCAGCACCAGCTTTCAATCCTGGCTCTTCTGCTGTGGGAGCAGAGGCCAAACGTTCGTGCTGTCCTCACTGTGCTGCTGGGCAGCTGAGAGAGACCACCTGAGAATTTGGATTCAAATGGACTTTTAGGTATGAAACCGAGGAGAGACTGCAATGATGGTGACCCCGTTGCAAAGCTGCTTGTGTGCTGAAGAAGCCCAACACTAGCTTTCCCTGATGGTCCTTCTGCCGTGTGAGCAGATGCCACTGTTCATTCTGTGCTGACTGTGTTGCTGCGCAGCAGAGAGCAGGCTCTGGACTGATTCCATTCAAATGCTTTTCCTGTATGAAAGTGACCAGTGAAAGCAACGATGGAGGCACCAATGTAAAGGTGATTGTGTGCTGAACAGGTCCAGCACCAGCTTTCAATCCTGGCTCTTCTGCTGTGGGAGCAGAGGCCAAACGTTCGTGCTGTACTCACTGTGCTGCTGGGCAGCTGAGAGACAGCACCTGAGAATTTGGATTCAAATGGACTTTTATGTATGAAACCGAGGAGAGACTGCAATGATGGTGACACCGTTGCAAAGCTGCTTGTGTGCTGAAGAAGCCCAGCACTAGCTTTCCCTGCTGGTCCTTCTGCCGTGGGAGCAGATGCCACTGTTCATTCTGTGCTGACTGTGTTGCTGCGCTGCTAGAAGAGAGCAGGCTCTGGACTGATTCCATTCAAATACTTTTCCTGTATGAAAGTGAGCAGTGAAAGCAACGATGGAGGCACCAATGTAAAGGGGATTGTGTGCTGAACAGGTCCAGCACCAGCTTTCAATCCTGGCTCTTCTGCTGTGGGAGCAGAGGCCAAACGTTCGTGCTGTACTCACTGTGCTGCTGGGCAGCTGAGAGACACCACCTGAGAATTTGGATTCAAATGGACTTTTATGTATGAAACTGAGGAGAGACTGCAATGATGGTGACCCCGTTGCAAAGCTGCTTGTGTGCTGAAGAAGCCCAGCACTAGCTTTCCCTGCTGGTCCTTCTGCCCTGGGAGCAGATGCCACTGTTCATTCTGTGCTGTGTTGCTGCGCAGCAGAGAGCAGGCTCTGGACTGATTCCATTCAAATGCTTTTCCTGAATGAAAGTGAGCAGTGAAAGCAACGATGGATGCACCAATGTAAAGGGGATTGTGTGCTGAACAGGTCCAGAACCAGCTTTAATCCTGGCTCTTCTGCTGTGGGAGCAGAGTCCAAACGTTCGTGCTGTGCTCACTGTGCTGCTGGGCAGCTGAGAGAGACCAGCTGAGAATGTGGATTCAAATGGACTTTTAGGTATGAAACCGAGGAGAGACTGCAATGATGGTGACCCCGTTGCAAAGCTGCCTGTGTGCTGAAGAGACACAGCACTAGCTTTCCCTGCTGGTCCTTCTGCCGTGGGAGCAGATGCCACTGTTCATTCTGTGCTGACTGTGTTGCTGCGCAGCAGAGGGTAGGCTCTGGACTGATTATATTCAAATGCTTTTCCTGTATGAAAGTGAGCAGTGAAAGCAACGATGGAGGCACCAATGTAAAGGGGATTGTGTGCTGAACAGGTCCAGCACCAGCTTTCAATCCTGGCTCTTCTGCTGTGGGAGCAGAGGCCAAACGTTCGTGCTGTACTCACTGTGCTGCTGGGCAGCTGAGAGAGACAACCTGAGAATTTGGATTCAAATGGACTTTTAGGTATGAAACCGAGGAGAGACTGCAATGATGGTGACACCGTTGCAAAGCTGCTTGTGTGCTGAAGAGGCCCAGCACTAGCTTTCCCTGCTGGTCCTTCTGCTGTGTTAGCAGAGTCCACTGTTCATTCTGTGCTGACTGTGTTGCTGCGCAGCAGAGAGCAGGCTCTGGACTGATTCCATTCAAATGCTTTTCCTGTATGAAAGTGAGCAGTGAAAGCAACGATGGAGGCACCAATGTGAAGGTGATTGTGTGCTGAACAGGTCCAGCACCAGCTTTCAATCCTGGCTCTTCTGCTGTGGGAGCAGAGGCCAAACGTTCGTGCTGTACTCACTGTGCTGCTGGGCAGCTGAGAGACACCACCTGAGAATTTGGATTCAAATGGACTTTTAGGTATGAAACCGAGGAGAGACTGCAATGATGGTGACCCCGTTGCAAAGCTGCTTGTGTGCTGAAGAGGCCCAGCACTAGCTTTCCCTGATGATCTGTAGAGAGCTTAACAACAGAATGGCTAAGTAACAGAGGTCATGATACTGTGCAGCTGGTGGAAATATAGGCCTCAAGGCTACGGTAATCTTGTGGTTAATGTTCACCCTGAGTTGCTCAAGAAACAGGATGTACATCTTGCTGAAGGTGGCGCCACGGTATCTTGCTGAGATAGCGCCACGGTATCTTGCTGAGATGGCGCCACGGTATCTTGCTGAGATAGCGCCACGGTATCTTGCTGAGATAGCGCAACGGTAATGCTTGGGCAAGCTGGGACAAGCCGGGACATGTCGAGGCATGTTGAAGCAGGAGGCGGTCACGGTTGCTTGGGAGGCCCCTGCGTCAGCACGGGCTGACCAATGATTTTGCTGTATCCTAGCAGGAAATGTATCTAACACTGCAGGCTATAAAAGGGGTTGTATCTTGCTAAATAAACGAGACTTGCTGACCATGAGAGCATGAGGCTTGTCTCCCGCGACTCCAACAATTGGCGCCCGAACAGGGACCCGAACAGGGAACGGGGATCCCTCCTTCTGCCTAGAGGAGTTGCGTTGGGTGCAGGTCTCGACTTAAAGACGGCTTCTGCAGGACTGCAGTGACACATCGGTGGGCTGCTTGCTTTCTGCTTTGGCCCAGAGTGCAGCATCGGCTGGCTCTGCTGCTACGCGCTGCCGACGCCTGGAGGGTGCAACGGATCCGGTAATCCCTGCCCTTCTCTCCCATGCTCAGTCTCTCGGTATTTTTAGTGATCCCCACTCTATCCACCAATTATCGGAATGGCGTCGCTACGGCGATAAATTATGGGATCTTACATTAGATGATGATAAAACTGCTAAAAAGTTATCCAGATTATGGCGTTTGATACATAACGAACTCTTGATGGTACAGGCAGAGAAACGTGCGGCCGAAAGTGCCCGTTTGGCACAAGATCAAAATCGTCACTATGATCCCTCTGCCCCTAATCCGCCGACCGTTTCGACAATCGAGATACCCCCCCCTCCTCCTCCTCCCACCCCGTGCCCGCCCCCGCCGCTTCCTCCCCCCCCTCTTCCCTCTCCCCCGTCTGCTCCTGTTCTTGTAAACGGACCATCTGAGTCTCCTCAAAACTCCCTTCCTTCGTCTCCTAATGCCACGGAGCCGTTCCCCGGAGCCCTTTCGGACCTCGCGGAGGCTATGGCAAGTCAGAGACGGGAAGCTTGGGCTGCTCTGGCACGCCACGGAGTCGAAAACGGAGATAGGGTCCTTGCCGATGCGGCACAAGACCATGTTGCTACTTCTATGGCTTTTCCTGTCATTTTTCACCCACGACCTGGCGGCGGTTATAGGGCAGAGATCACTCAAATTGATTGGAAGTTATTGGCACAACTTCGTGCCACAGTTGCTCAATTCGGGGTCACCAGTGAACCGGCCAAACAGATGATTGATTATTTATTTAATTCAATGATTCTCCTGCCTGTAGACATCAAGGGTATCGCTCGTTTAATTTATACCCCTCACCAAAAACTTACATTTGATGCGCGATGGGGGGAAGAAGCTGCTGCTTCAGTAGCATTACCCCGTGCCCAAGGAGACCCCCTTTTTGGAATTACAATGAATGAATTACTAGGAAACGGTGATTATACTCGAACAGATGCCCAGGTTGGTATAGGGGCAGAAAAACTAAGGGAAGTGATGAGGGTAGCAAAGCGAGCTATGGACAAAATCCGGGAGCCTGGAGGACCCCCTATGTATATGAATATTAAGCAAGGACGAGAGGAATCCCTTGGGTCCTTTGTTGATAAATTGATGCAAGCCCTTTCCAAAGCAGGAGTAGCAGATCACATGCAGGATGCTCTCCTGAAACAATGCATTATACAGAATGGCAATCAGGTCACACGCTCCCTCATAGCTACTGCTCCTGGTAATTGGGTGGTTCAAGATCTATTGGATAAGGCAAACACACTTCCCTCAGGTAATCAAATTTTTGTAGTAGAAGCCCTCAACAAAATTAGTGAAGGCCTTGGCACAGCCCTTGCACCCCTCCAGGCGGCAATTGCGCAGACCCGTCCTTCAGCCCCAGCCACCCGCATGAAATGTTTCCGATGTGGGAGACTTGGCCACATTCGTCGCGAATGCCAGGCCCCTGGTGTTTGGTGCGGACCGTGTCAATCATCTACTCATAATACCAATGCCTGCCGTAGACGACAAAACCAGGGAAACTCCCCAGCCAGCGCGAGGATGAGCCGCGCCAAGACACAAATAGCCGCCCAACCTGCTACAACCTCGTCCCTGCAACAAGCGGTAGCCTCGGATATGACCTGGCAACAGCTATAGATGTTACCTTTTACAATACAGATACCCATGCCGTCCCTACAGGCATTCAAAGTCCCATTTTGATTAATAATCAGCCGGTAGGAGGTATAATATTGGGCCGTTCCTCAGCCACCTTACACGGCCTCTACATTGACCCTGGTGTGATAGATCCTGATTCCACTGGAGAAATTTTTATCCTCGCTCGCACCAACTTCCCTCCATTGACTGTCCCGAAAGGAGAGAAGATCGCTCAATTTATTCCTCTCTTCTCTGCCGTACCAGTCCCACCACGCAATTTACCTAAACGACAAGGACAATTAGGATCTACAGGAAAAATTACTATGTTAAGCCTTAACCTTTTGGAGAGACCAAGACGTTGTTGTAAAATTCTATGGCAAGGCCATGTCCTGTCCCTGTCAAAAGCTCTTCTTGACACAGGTGCTGATTCCTGCATTATAGACTCTAAATTATACCCTGATTCATGGCCCACAATTTCAGTTAATAATGCAATAATGGGGATAGGAGGGGTTCGGCTTGCACGGCAGACACCAGTACTAACCGTCCTTTTGGAGGGGAAACAGGCTTCCGCCCCCTTCTCTCTTACTCTACTCCCTGATGAAGTTGATTGCATTTTGGGTCGTGATGTGTTAGCACAATTGGGATTTAAACTCACGGACTCCCCTTTAGCATAACGGCCATTGCTTGGGCTTTCCCCATACCTCTTACACGGACCACTAATACACCCGTGGTCGTTAAGCAATGGCCATTAAAAGGGGAAAGCCTTTTACAGGCGCATAAATTAGTGGCCGAACAGTTACAACTTGGCCACTTGACGCCATCTGTCAGCCCATGGAATACTCCCATTTTTGTGATAAAGAAAAAGTCTGGATCCTATCGTTTATTACACGACCTGCGCGCAATTAATTCTCAAATGGAACCTATGGGAGCTTTACAGCCTGGCCTCCCAAACCCAGCCATGATACCACGAGATTGGTCTCTTTTAGTTATTGATTTAAAGGACTGTTTTTTCACAATTCCTTTACACCCTCAGGATACAAAACGCTTTGCATTTACCTTACCTGCTCAAAATAGAGGAGAACCTGATAAAAGGTTTGAATGGAAGGTGCTTCCACAAGGTATGCGAAACTCCCCCACCCTCTGCCAGTTGTTTGTGGACACTGCTTTACAGCCAATACGAAGAAATTTGCCTGAAGTTATTATATATCACTATATGGACGATTTACTTTTCGCTCAGAAATACCCTTTCTCTGCTGAACAACTTCAAATGATTATAATGCTGTTACATCATCAGGGGTTAAAGGTATCTGAACAGAAACTTCAATCTACTGCCCCTTGGAAATATTTGGGATGGATTATCACCGATAGGGTTATACGTCCACAAAAAATATTGGTTGCTAATATCCCAACCAATTTATATGAAGTCCAACGATTAATGGGAGATTTACAGTGGCTTAAACCGGTAACAGGAATCCCTAATGACCTTCTTGATATTTTACGTCCTTTACTTAAGGGCACTGACCCAGCTAGCCCTGTGACATTGTCTCCAGCACAATTACAAGCTTTTCAAGACATTATGCATTGTGTTACAACTGGTTTTGTCTCTCGTCGTGATCCAGTCCTCCCTTTAGATCTGGTCATTTGGAACTCGGAGGACCATCTTCTAGCAGCAATTATCCAATTAAAGAACGCGGGGGACAAGGCCCAGGAAACCTTAGTTATTGAATGGTTAACTCCACAACTACAGCAGCGAAAATCAATCACAAAGAAATTGGAACGACTAGCGGCCCTGATACGTAAAGGCCGACTACGAACTATTGAAATTAGTGGAAAAGAGCCTGAAACCATTTACTTGCCCATGGAACATTCTGATTTAGATTGGTTTCTTCTCAATGATAATGACCTAGCTCTTGCCTTGCTGAACGCTCCTTGTAAAGTGCTTACGTCAAAAGTTAAACCTAGCGCTTTAGCATGGCTTGGTCACTGGCAATGGATTGTCAAACCTCTTAGAAGCGAATCACCTATTACAGGTGCTATCACAGTTTTTACTGATGCAGGAAAAAGAACCCTGAGAGCAGCAGCTACATGGAAGCAAGGAAATACTTGGTGTCATCATATTCTCGACGCCACACCTGAGGACAATCTTCAAACCCTTGAACTCTTGGCTGTCA
>NW_026642041.1:0-850 GCF_028554395.1 Pezoporus wallicus
AGCTGAGAAGCAGCTTTGGAGAGGTTGCATTCAAATGTACTTTTAGGTATGAAACCGAGGAGTGACAGCAATAATGCTGACAGCATTGCAAAGCTGACTGTGTGCTGAAGATGCCCCGCACATGCTTTCCCTCCTGGCTCTTCGACTGTGGGAGCAGACGTCAACCGTTCGTGCTCTACTCACTGTGCTGCTGGGCAGCCGAGAGCAAGCTCCGAAGAGGGTGCATTCAAATGGACTTTTAGGTATGAAAGCGAGGAGCGACAGCAATGATGGTGACACCGTTGCAAAGCTGACTGTGTGCTGAAGATGCCCAGCACATGCTTTCCCTCCTGGCTCTTCGGCTCTGGCTGCAGACGGCAACCGTTCGTGCTCTACTCACTGTGCTGCTCGGCAGCCAAGAGCAACGAGCAGAGAAGTTGGATTCAAATGAACATCTCGGTATGAAAGTGAGGAGCGACAGCAATGATGGAGGCACTGTTGCAAAGCTGACTGTGTGCAGAAGATTCAGAGCACCAGCTTTCCCTCCTGGCTCTTCGATTGTGGGAGCAGACGGCAACTGTTCGTGCTCTACTCTCTGTGCTGCTGGGCAGCTGAGAGCAAGCTCCGAAGAGGGTGCATTCAAATGGACCTTTAGGTATGACACCGAGGAGTGACAGCAATGATGGTGACACCGTTGCAAAGCTGACTGTGTGCTGAAGATGCCCAGCACATGTTTTCCATCCTGGCTCTTCGGCTCTAAGAGCAGAGGCCAGACGTTCATGCACTAATCACTGTGCCCCAGGGCAGCCGAGAACAAGCTTTGGAGACGTTGCATTCAAATGGACTTTTACATATGAAACCGAGGAGCCTA
>NW_026642042.1:0-854 GCF_028554395.1 Pezoporus wallicus
ACATTGGTGCATTCATCGTTGCTTTCACTGCTCACTTTCATACAGGAAAAGCATTTGAATGGAATCAGTCCAGAGCCTGCTCTCTGCTGCGCAGCAACACAGTCAGCACAGAATGAACAGTGGCATCTGCTCACACGGCAGAAGGAGCAGCAGGGAAAGCTAGTGCTCTGCTTCTTCAGCACACAAGCAGCTTTGCAACGGGGTCACCATCATTGCAGTCTCTCCTCGGTTTCATACCTAAAAGTCCATTTGAATCCAAATTCTCAGGTGGTGTCTCTCAGCTGCCCAGCAGCACAGTGAGTACAGCACGAACGTTTGGCCTCTGCTCCCACAGCAGAAGAGCCAGGATTGAAAGCTGGTGCTGGACCTGTTCAGCACACAATCCCTTTTACATTGGTGCCTCCATCGTTGCTTTCACTGCTCACTTTCATACAGGAAAAGCATTTGAATGGAATCAGTCCAGAGGCTGCTCTCTGCTGCGCAGCAACACAGTCAGCACAGAATGAACAGTGGCATCTGCTCACACGGCAGAAGGAGCAGCAGGGAAAGCTAGTGCTCTGCTTCTTCAGCACACAAGCAGCTTTGCAACGGGGTCACCATCATTTCAGTCTCTCCTCGGTTTCATACCTAAAAGTCCATTTGAATCCAAATTCTCAGGTGGTGTCTCTCAGCTGCCCAGCAGCACAGTGAGTACAGCACGAACGTTTGGCCTCTGCTCCCACAGCAGAAGAGCCAGGATTGAAAGCTGGTGTTGGACCTGTTCAGCTCAGGTGGTGTCTCTCAGCTGCCCAGCAGCACAGTGAGTACAGCACGAACGTTTGGCCTCTGCTCCCACAGCAGAAGAGCCAGGATTG
>NW_026642043.1:0-853 GCF_028554395.1 Pezoporus wallicus
AACTCAATTGTATACTGTTGCCTGCTGTGTAATGCTTTTATAGCCCATCAACTAGATGTCTCCAGGTCACCAGCGACTGGCCCTGACTTCCCTCCAGCCATCATCCCAACAGAGAATGAACTTGGAACATCATGGACCGAATGGACTCGGCAGCATTATAGGGATTGGTCCATGCACTAAGAAAATGATCTTTTCCTCTTGGTCTGTATGTATATGGATGTATATATGTGGGAGAGCGATGGTGTATTGAAAATGTGGGATCTGAGCACGACGTGAATGGTATGGAATAAGGGGTGGATAATGTCCTGGGTTCAGCAGTAGCAGTCATTTTTCCCCTTCTTGGTAGCTGGTGTAGTGCAGTGTTTTGACTTTCAGCTCGGGAACAGAGCTGATAGCGATGTTTTGGTTTGGCCAAGGACTTTGTGAGCCTCATGCTCTGCCAGGGGGGAGGGGAAGCCAGGAGGAAGCAGAGACAGGACCAACTGACCAAAGAGGTATTCCATACCACAGCACGTCATGCCCAGGATGTAACTGGGAGTTAGCCGGAAGGGCTGGGAGACTGCAGGGTTGGAGGAGGTATCGGTGAGCTTGGTCGGGCTTGGGGGGTGAGTTATCGGTCAGCTGGTGCTGAGGTGTTGTATTCTCTTCCCTTGTTATTTCCTTTATCATTATTATCATTGGTGGTAGCAGTAGTGATTTGTGTTATACCTTAGTTACTAAACTGTTCTTATCTCAACCGGTGGGAGTTGCATTCTTTTCGATTCTCCTCTCCATCCCTCCGAGAGCAGGGGGAGGGCAAGAAAGGGGGGGAAGTGAGCGAACGAATTACCTGACTGGGTTTAAACCACGACAC
>NW_026642044.1:0-851 GCF_028554395.1 Pezoporus wallicus
GCTTTAAATGAGTTTCAAATGGGCACAAAGGGGATTGAAAAGGCAAAAATTGCTTAGAAATAGCCAAACACGGCTTGAAAGCATTGAGAAATGGACAAAAATGATTCAGAAAAGGAAATGAAAAAAAGGCTTCAAACGACTTAGAGATGGGCAAAAAAGGGTTAGAAAAGGAAAAAATACCAAGGGTTGGAATTTGACAAAAACAGCTTAGAAAAGGAAAGTATGGCTTTTAAAGGGTTAGAAATTGAGAAAAATGGGTTAGAAAAGAAAAAAAAACTGCTTAAAAAAGATAGAAATTGAGAAAATGGGTTAGAAAAGTTAAATAAAGCAAGCATTCAAACGACTTTGAAATGGGCAAAAATGGGTTGGAAAAGGGAAAAAACTGCTAAAAAATAGTTAGAAAAGGACAAAAATGGGTTAGAAAAGGAAAAAAATGTCTTCCAAAGGGCTGGAATTTGACAAAAAAGGGTTAGAAAAGGGGAAAATGGCTTAAAATGTGTTTAGAAATGCACAAAAATGGGTTAGAAATGGCCAAAAATGACTGAAAACAGGAAAAAAATGGGGCAAAAACTAATAAGAAAAGGAAAAAACTGGCTTAAAACCCTTCGAAATTTGCCAAAGATACGATAGAAATGTCCAAAAATGGCTTTAAATTAGTTTCAAAGGGGATTGAAAAGGCAAAAATTGCTTAGAAATAGCCAAACACTGCTTAAAAGCGTTGAGAAATGGACAAAAATGGTTCAGAAAAGGAAATCAAAAAAGGCTTCAAACGACTTAGAGATGGGCAAAAAAGGGGTTACAAAAGGAAAAAACTTCTAAAAAATGGTTAGAAATTCACAAAAAATGGTCAC
>NW_026642045.1:0-8398 GCF_028554395.1 Pezoporus wallicus
CAAATGGACTTTAGGTATGAACCGAGAGCGACAGCAATGATGGTGACACCGTTGCAAAGCTGACTTTGTGCTGAAGATGCCCAGCACATAGCTTTCCCTGCTGGCCTTCTGCTGTGCGAGCAGAATCCACTGTTCATTCTGTGCTGACTGTGTTGCTGCGCAGCAGAGAGCAGGCTCTGGACTGATTCCATTCAAATGCTTTTCCTGTATGAAAGTGAGCAGTGAAAGCAACGATGGAGGCACCAATGTAAAGCTGATTGTGTGCTGAACAGGTCCAGCACCAGCTTTCAATCCTGGCTCTTCTGCTGTGGGAGCAGAGGCCAAACGTTCGTGCTGTACTCACTGTGCTGCTGGGCAGCTGAGAGAGACCACCTGAGAATTTGGATTCAAATGGACTTTTAGGTATGAAACCGAGGAGAGACTGCACTGATGGTGACACCGTTGCAAAGCTGCTTGTGTGCTGAAGATGCCCAGCACTAGCTTTCCCTGCTGGTCCTTCTGCCGTGTGAGCAGATGCCACTGTTCATTCTGTGCTGACTGTGTTGCTGCGCAGCAGAGAGCAGGCTCTGGACTGATTCCATTCAAATGCTTTTCCTGTATGAAAGTGAGCAGTGAAAGCAACGATGGAGGCACCAATGTAAAGGTGATTGTGTGCTGAACAGGTCCAGCACCAGCTTTCAATCCTGGCTCTTCTGCTGTGGGAGCAGAGGCCAAACGTTCGTGCTGTACTCACTGTGCTGCTGGGCAGCTGAGAGAGACCACCTGAGAATTTGGATTCAAATGGACTTTTAGGTATGAAACCGAGGAGAGACTGCAATGATGGTGACCCCGTTGCAAAGCTGCTTGTGTGCTGAAGAGACACAGCACTAGCTTTCCCTGCTGGTCCTTCTGCCGTGTGAGCAGATGCCACTGCTCATTCTCTGCTGACTGTGTTGCTGCGCAGCAGAGAGCAGGCTCTGGACTGATTCCATTCAAATGCTTTTCCTGTATGAAAGTGAGCAGTGAAAGCAACGATGGAGGCACCAATGTAAAGGTGATTGTGTGCTGAACAGGTCCAGCACCAGCTTTCAATCCTGGCTCTTCTGCTGTGGGAGCAGAGGCCAAACGTTCGTGCTGTACTCACTGTGCTGCTGGGCAGCTGAGAGACACCACCTGAGAATTTGGATTCAAATGGACTTTTAGGTATGAAACCGAGGAGAGACTGCAATGATGGTGACCCCGTTGCAAAGCTGCTTGTGTGCTAAAGAGACACAGCACTAGCTTTCCCTGCTGGTCCTTCTGCCGTGTGAGCAGATGCCACTGTTCATTCTGTGCTGACTGTGTTGCTGCGCAGCAGAGAGCAGGCTCTGGACTGATTCCATTCAAATGCTTTTCCTGTATGAAAGTGAGCAGTGAAAGCAACGATGGAGGCACCAATGTAAAGGTGATTGTGTGCTGAACAGGTCCAGCACCAGCTTTCAATCCTGGCTCTTCTGCTGTGGGAGCAGAGGCCAAACGTTCGTGCTGTACTCACTGTGCTGCTGGGCAGCTGAGAGAGACCACCTGAGAATTTGGATTCAAATGGACTTTTAGGTATGAAACCGAGGAGAGACTGCAATGATGGTGACACCGTTGCAAAGCTGCTTGTGTGCTGAAGAAGCCCAGCACTAGCTTTCCCTGCTGGTCCTTCTGCCGTGTGAGCAGATGCCACTGTTCATTCTGTGCTGACTGTGTTGCTGCGCAGCAGAGAGCAGGCTCTGGACTGATTCCATTCAAATGCTTTTCCTGTATGAAAGTGAGCAGTGAAAGCAACGATGGAGGCACCAATGTAAAGCTGATTGTGTGCTGAACAGGTCCAGCACCAGCTTTCAATCCTGGCTCTTCTGCTGTGGGAGCAGAGGCCAAACGTTCGTGCTGTACTCACTGTGCTGCTGGGCAGCTGAGAGACACCACCTGAGAATTTGGATTCAAATGGACTTTTAGGTATGAAACCGAGGAGAGACTGCAATGATGGTGACACCGTTGCAAAGCTGCTTGTGTGCTGAAGAAGCCCAGCACTAGCTTTCCCTGCTGGTCCTTCTGCCGTGTGAGCAGATGCCACTGTTCATTCTGTGCTGATTGTGTTGCTGCGCAGCAGAGAGCAGGCTCTGGACTGATTCCATTCAAATGCTTTTCCTGTATGAAAGTGAGCAGTGAAAGCAACGATGAATGCACCAATGTAAAGGGGATTGTGTGCTGAACAGGTCCAGCACCAGCTTTCAATCCTGGCTCTTCTGCTGTGGGAGCAGAGGCCAGACGTTCGTGCACTAATCGCTGAGCTACTGGGCAGCTGAGAAGCAGCTTTGGAGATGTTGCATTCAAATGTACTTTTAGGTATGAAACCGAGGAGTGACAGCAATAATGGTGACAGCATTGCAAAGCTGACTGTGTGCTGAAGATGCGCAGCACATGCTTTCCCTCCTGGCTCTTCGACTGTGGGAGCAGACGACAACCGTTCGTGCTCTACTCACTGTGCTGCTGGGCAGCCGAGAGCAAGCTCTGAAGAGGGTGCATTCAAATGGACCTTTAGGTATGAAAGTGAGGAGCGACAGCAATGATGGTGACACCGTTGCAAAGCTGACTGTGTGCTGAAGATGCCCAGCACATGCTTTCCCTCCTGGCTCTTCGGATCTGGGAGCAGAAGCCAGACGTTCGTGCACTAATCGTTCTGCCCCTTGGCAGCCGAGAACAAGCTTCGGAGAGGTTGCACTCAAATGGACTTTTAAGTATGAAAGCGAGGAGAGACAGCAATGATGGTGACACCGTTGCAAAGCTGACTGTGTGCTGAAGATGCCCAGCACATGTTTTCCATCCTGGCTCTTCGGCTCTAAGAGCAGAGGCCAGACGTTCATGCACTAATCACTGTGCCCCTGGGCAGCCGAGAACAAGCTTTGGAGACGTTGCATTCAAATGGACTTTTACATATGAAACCGAGGAGCGACAGCAATGATGGTGACACCGTTGCAAAGCTGACTGTGTGCTGAAGATGCCCAGCACATGCTTTCCCTCCTGGCTCTTCGGCTCTGGGAGCAGAGGCCAGACGTTCATGCTCTACTGACTGTGCTGCTGGGCAGCCAAGAGCAACGAGCAGAGAAGTTGGATTCAAATGAACTTCTAGGTATGAAAGTGAGGAGCGACAGCAATGATGGAGGCACTGTTGCAAAGCTGACTGTGTGCAGAGGATTCAGAGCACCAGCTTTCCCTCCTGGCTCTTCGATTGTGGGAGCAGACGGCAACTGTTCGTGCTCTACTCACTGTGCAGCTGGGCAGCCGAGAGCAAGCTCCGAAGAGGGTGCATTCAAATGGACCTTTAGGTATGACACTGAGGAGTGACAGCAATGATGGTGACACCGTTGCAAAGCTGACTGTGTGCTGAAGATGCCCAGCACATGCTTTCCCTCCTGGCTCTTCGGCTCTGGCAGCAGACGGCAACCGTTCATGCTCTACTCACTGTGCTTCTGGGCAGCTGAGAGACACCACCTGAGAATTTGGATTCAAATGGACTTTTAGGTATGAAACCGAGGAGAGACAGCAATGATGGTGACACCGTTGCAAAGCTGACTGTGTGCTGAAGATGCCCAGCACATGCTTTCCCTCCTGGCTCTTCGGCTGTGGGAGCAGACGGCAAACGTTCGTGCTCTACTCACTGTGCTGCTGGGCAGCAGAGAGCAAGCTCCGAAGAGGGTGCATTCAAATGGACCTTTAGGTATGAAAGCGAGGAGCGACAGCAATGATGGTGACACCGTTGCAAAGCTGAGTGTGTGCTGAAGATGCCCAGCACATGCTTTCCCTCCTGGCTCTTCGGCTCTGGGAGCAGAGGCCAAACGTTCGTGCACTAATCACTGTGCTGCTGGGCAGCTGAGAAGAACCACCTGAGAATTTGGATTCAAATGGACTTTTAGGTATGAAACCGAGGAGAGACAGCAATAATGGTGACAGAATTGCAAAGCTGACTGTGTGCTGAAGATGCCCAGCACATGCTTTCCCTCCTGGCTCTTCGACTGTGGGAGCAGACAGCAACTGTTAATTCTGTGCTAACTGTAACCCTGCCAGCAGAGAGCAACCCTGGACTAACCCATTCAAATGCTTTTCCTGTATGAGTGTTAGCAGTGAAAGCAACGATGGAGGCACCAATGTAAAGGTGATTGTGTGCTGAACAGGTCCAGCACCAGCTTTCAATCCTGGCTCTTCTGCTGTGGGAGCAGAGGCCAAACGTTCGTGCTGTACTAACTGTGCTGCTGGGCAGCTGAGAGACCCCACCTGAGAATTTGGATTCAAATGGACTTTTAGGTATGAAACCGAGGAGAGACTGCAATGATGGTGACACCGTTGCAAAGCTGACTGTGTGCTGAAGTAGCCCAGCACTAGCTTTCCCTGCCCCCCCTTCTGCCCTGTGAGCAGATGCCACTGTTCATTCTGTGCTGTGTTGCTGCGCAGCAGAGAGCAGGCTCTGGACTGATTCCATTCAAATGCTTTTCCTGTATGAAAGTGAGCAGTGAAAGCAATGATGGAGGCAGCGACGCAGAGGTGATTGTGTGCTGAAGAGGTCCAGCACCAGCTTTCAATCCTGGCTCTTCTGCTGTGGGAGCAGAGGCCAAACGTTCGTGCTGTACTCACTGTGCTGCTGGGCAGCTGAGAGCAAGCACCTGAGAATTTGCATTCAAATGTACTTTTAGGTATGAAACCGAGGAGAGACAGCAATGATGGTGACACCGTTGCAAAGCTGACTGTGTGCTGAAGATGCCCAGCACATGCTTTCCCTCCTGGCTCTTCTAATGTGGGAGCAGATGCCACTGTTCGTGCACTAATCCCTGTGCCCCTGGGCAGCAGAGAGCAAGCTCTGGAGATTGCATTCAAATGGACTTTTGTATGAAACCGAGGAGCGACAGCAATGATGGTGACACCGTTGCAAAGCTGACTGTGTGCTGAAGATGCCCAGCACATGTTTTCCATCCTGGCTCTTCGGCTGTGGGAGCAGAGGCCAGACGTTCATGCTGTAATCACTGTGCTGCTGGGCAGCTGAGAACGCTTGAGAATTTGGATTCAAATGGACTTTTAGGTATGAAACCGAGGAGAGACTGCAATGATGGTGACCCCGTTGCAAAGCTGCTTGTGTGCTGAAGATCCACAGCACTAGCTTTCCCTGCTGGTCCTTCTGCTGTGTGAGCAGATGCCACTGTTCATTCTGTGCTGACTGTGTTGCTGCGCAGCAGAGAGCAGGCTCTGGACTGATTCCATTCAAATGCTTTTCCTGTATGAAAGTGAGAAGTGAAATCTGCGATGGAGGCACCAATGTAAAGCTGATTGTGTGCTGAACAGGTCCAGCACCAGCTTTCAATCCTGGCTCTTCTGCTGTGGGAGCAGAGGCCAAACGTTCGTGCACTACTCACTGTGCTGCTGGGCAGCTGAGAGACACCACCTGAGAATTTGGATTCAAATGGACTTTTAGGTATGAAACCGAGGAGAGACTGCAATGATGGTGACCCCGTTGCAAAGCTGCTTGTGTGCTGAAGAAGCCCAGCACTAGCTTTCCCTGCTGGTCCTTCTGCTGTGCGAGCAGATTCCACTGTTCATTCTGTGCTGACTGTGTTGCTGCGCAGCAGAGAGCAGGCTCTGGACTGATTCCATTCAAATGCTTTTCCTGTATGAAAGTGAGCAGTGAAAGCAACGATGGAGGCACCAATGTAAAGGTGATTGTGTGCTGAACAGGTCCAGCACCAGCTTTCAATCCTGGCTCTTCTGCTGTGGGAGCAGAGGCCAAACGTTCGTGCTGTACTCACTGTGCTGCTGGGCAGCTGAGAGACACCACCTGAGAATTTGGATTCAAATGGACTTTTAGGTATGAAACCGAGGAGAGACTGCAATGATGGTGACCCCGTTGCAAAGCTGCTTGTGTGCTGAAGAGACACAGCACTAGCTTTCCCTGCTGCTCCTTCTGCCGTGTGAGCAGATGCCACTGTTCATTCTGTGCTGACTGTGTTGCTGCCAGCTGAGAGCAGGCTCTGGACTGATTCCATTCAAATGCTTTTCCTGTATGAAAGTGAGCAGTGAAAGCAACGATGGAGGCACCAATGTAAAGGTGATTGTGTGCTGAACAGGTCCAGCACCAGCTTTCAATCCTGGCTCTTCTGCTGTGGGAGCAGAGGCCAAACGTTCGTGCTGTACTCACTGTGCTGCTGGGCAGCTGAGAGAGACCACCTGAGAATTTGGATTCAAATGGACTTTTAGGTATGAAACCGAGGAGAGACTGCAATGATGGTGACCCCGTTGCAAAGCTGCTTGTGTGCTGAAGAAGCCCAGCACTAGCTTTCCCTGCTGGTCCTTCTGCTGTGCGAGCAGAATCCACTGTTCATTCTGTGCTGACTGTGTTGCTGCGCAGCAGAGAGCAGGCTCTGGACTGATTCCATTCAAATGCTTTTCCTGTATGAAAGTGAGCAGTGAAAGCAACGATGGAGGCACCAATGTAAAGGTGATTGTGTGCTGAACAGGTCCAGCACCAGCTTTCAATCCTGGCTCTTCTGCTGTGGGAGCAGAGGCCAAACGTTCGTGCTGTACTCACTGTGCTGCTGGGCAGCTGAGAGAGACCACCTGAGAATTTGGATTCAAATGGACTTTTAGGTATGAAACCGAGGAGAGACTGCAATGATGGTGACCCCGTTGCAAAGCTGCTTGTGTGCTGAAGAAGCCCAGCACTAGCTTTCCCTGCTGGTCCTTCTGCCGTGTGAGCAGATGCCACTGTTCATTCTGTGCTGATTGTGTTGCTGCGCAGCAGAGAGCAGGCTCTGGACTGATTCCATTCAAATGCTTTTCCTGTATGAAAGTGAGCAGTGAAAGCAACGATGGAGGCACCAATGTAAAGGTGATTGTGTGCTGAACAGGTCCAGCACCAGCTTTCAATCCTGGCTCTTCTGCTGTGGGAGCAGAGGCCAAACGTTCGTGCTGTACTCACTGTGCTGCTGGGCAGCTGAGAGAGACCACCTGAGAATTTGGATTCAAATGGACTTTTAGGTATGAAACCGAGGAGAGACTGCAATGATGGTGACCCCGTTGCAAAGCTGCTTGTGTGCTGAAGAAGCCCAGCACTAGCTTTCCCTGCTGGTCCTTCTGCCGTGTGAGCAGATGCCACTGTTCATTCTGTGCTGATTGTGTTGCTGCGCAGCAGAGAGCAGGCTCTGGACTGATTCCATTCAAATGCTTTTCCTGTATGAAAGTGAGCAGTGAAAGCAGCGATGGAGGCACCAATGTAAAGGGGATTGTGTGCTGAACAGGTCCAGCACCAGCTTTCAATCCTGGCTCTTCTGCTGTGGGAGCAGAGGCCAAACGTTCGTGCTGTACTCACTGTGCTGCTGGGCAGCTGAGAGACACCACCTGAGAATTTGGATTCAAATGGACTTTTAGGTATGAAACCGAGGAGAGACTGCAATGATGGTGACCCCGTTGCAAAGCTGCTTGTGTGCTGAAGAGACACAGCACTAGCTTTCCCTGCTGGTCCTTCTGCCGTGTGAGCAGATGCCACTGTTCATTCTGTGCTGACTGTGTTGCTGCCAGCAGAGAGCAGGCTCTGGACTGATTCCATTCAAATGCTTTTCCTGTATGAAAGTGAGCAGTGAAAGCAACGATGGAGGCACCAATGTAAAGGTGATTGTGTGCTGAACAGGTCCAGCACCAGCTTTCAATCCTGGCTCTTCTGCTGTGGGAGCAGAGGCCAAACGTTCGTGCTGTACTCACTGTGCTGCTGGGCAGCTGAGAGAGACCACCTGAGAATTTGGATTCAAATGGACTTTTAGGTATGAAACCGAGGAGAGACTGCAATGATGGTGACCCCGTTGCAAAGCTGCTTGTGTGCTGAAGAAGCCCAGCACTAGCTTTCCCTGCTGGTCCTTCTGCCGTGGGAGCAGATGCCACTGTTCATTCTGTGCTGACTGTGTTGCTGCCAGCAGAGAGCAGGCTCTGGACTGATTCCATTCAAATGCTTTTCCTGTATGAAAGTGAGCAGTGAAAGCAACGATGGAGGCACCAATGTAAAGGGGATTGTGTGCTGAACAGGTCCAGCACCAGCTTTCAATCCTGGCTCTTCTGCTGTGGGAGCAGAGGCCAAACGTTCGTGCTGTACTCACTGTGCTGCTGGGCAGCTGAGAGACACCACCTGAGAATTCGGATTCAAATGGACTTTTAGGTATGAAACCGAGGAGAGACTGCAATGATGGTGACCCCGTTGCAAAGCTGCTTGTGTGCTGAAGAAGCCCAGCACTAGCTTTCCCTGCTGGTCCTTCTGCCGTGTGAGCAGATGCCACTGTTCATTCTGTGCTGATTGTGTTGCTGGCCGTGTGAGCAGATGCCACTGTTCATTCTGTGCTGACTGGGTTGCTGCGCAGCAGGG
>NW_026642046.1:0-852 GCF_028554395.1 Pezoporus wallicus
CTTGCTCTCAGCTGCCCAGCAGCACAGTGAGTAGAGTACGAACGGTTGCCGTCTGCTAGCACAGTGGAGGAGCCAGGAGGGAAAGCATGTGCTGGGCATCTTCAGCACACAGTCAGCTTTGCAACAGTGCCTCCATCATTGCTGACGCTTTTCACTTTCATACCTAGAAGTTCATTTGAATACACCTTCTCCGCTCATTGCTCTTGGCTGCCCAGCGGCACAGTCAGTAGAGCACGAACGTCTTGCCTCTGCTCCCAGAGCCGAAGAGCCAGGAAGGAAAGCATGTGCTGGGCATCTTCAGCACACAGTCAGCTTTGCAACGGTGTCACCATCATTGCTGTTGCTCCTCGCTTTCATACCTAAAGGTCCATTTGAATGCACCCTCTTCGGAGCTTGCTCTCGGGCATCTTCTGCACACAGTCAGCTTTGCCCAGTGTCACCATCATTGCTGTCTCTCCTCGGTTTCATACCTAAAAGTTCATTTGAATGCAACCTCTCCTAAGCTGCTTCTCAGCTGCCCAGTAGCTCAGCGATTCGTGCACGAACGTCTGGCCTCTGCTCCCAGCGCCGAAGAGCCAGGAGGGAAAGCATGTGCTGGGCATCTTCAGCACACAGTCAGCTTTGCAACGGTGTCACCATCATTGCTGTCGCTCCTCAGTGTCATACCTAAAGGTCCATTTGAATGCACCCTCTTCGGAGCTTGCTCTCGGCTGCCCAGCTGCACAGTGAGTAGAGCACGAACAGTTGCCGTCTGCTCCCACAATCGAAGAGCCAGGAGGGAAAGCTGGTGAAAGCTTAGGGTTAGGGTTAGGGTTAGGGTTAGGGGTTAGGGTTAGGGGTTAGGTTTAGGGG
>NW_026642047.1:0-8313 GCF_028554395.1 Pezoporus wallicus
CAATGGGGCTCTAGGAGGCTATAATGAGGTCTATGAGGCAATAATGGGGCTCTATGTGGTTATAAAGGGTCTCTATGATGCAATAATGGGGCTCTACAAAACAATAATCGGGCTCTATGAGGCTTAATGGGGCTCTATGAAGCTATAATGGGGTCGATGACGCAATAATGGAGCTCTATGAGTCAATAATGGGGCTCTATAAGGCAATAATGGGGCTCTATGTCGTTATAAATGGGCTCCCCGATGCAATAACGGGGCTCTATGAGGCAATAATGGGGTTCTATGAGGCAATAATGGGGCTCTGTGAGGCAATAATGGGGCTCTGTGAGGCAATAATGCAACGCTATGAAGCAATAATGGGCCTCTAAAACGCAATAATGGGGCTCTACGAGGTAATAATGGGGCTCTATGAGGCAATACTGAAGCTCTATGAGGCAATAATAGGGCTCTATGAGGCAATACTGAAGCTCTATGATGCAATAACGGGGCTCTATGAGGCAATAATGGCTCTCTATGAGGCTATAATGGGGCTCTATGACGTTATAATGAGGATCTATGAGGCAACAATGGGGGTCTATGAGGCAATAATGGGGCTCTATGAGGCAATAATGGGGCTCTATGAGGCAATAATGGGGCTCTATGTCGTTATAAAGGGGCTCTATGACACAATAATAAGGCTCTATGAGGCAATAATGGGGCTCGATATCGCAACAATGGGGGTCTATGACGCAATATTGGGGCTCTATGTCGTTATAAAGGGGCTCTATGAGGCAATAATGGGGCTCTATGGGGAAATAATTTGGCTCTATGAGGTTATAATGGGGCTCTATGAAGCAATCATGGGGCTCTATGACGCACTAATGGGGGTTCTATGACGCAATAATGGAGCTCTATGAGGCAATAATTGGGCTCTATGTGGTTATAAAGGGTCTCTATGATGCAATAATGGGGCTCTATGAGCCAATAATGGGGCTCTATGAGGCAATAATTCGGCTCTACGAGGTAATAATGGGGCTCGATGAGTCAATACTGAACCTCTATGATTCAATAATGGGGCTCTATGAGGCAATACTGGGGCTCTATGTCCTTATAAAGCGGCTCTATGAGGCAATAATGGGGCTCTATGAGGCAACAATGGGGGTCTATGAGGCAATAATGGGGCTCTATTAGGCAATAATAGGGCTCTATGAGGTAATAATGGGGCTCTATGAAGCAATACTGGGGCTCTATGTGGTTACAAAGGGGCTCTATGACACAAAAATGGGCCTCTATGAGCCAGTAATGGGGCTCTATAACGCAATAATGGGGCTCTACGAGGTAATAATGGGGCTCTATGAAGCAATACTGGGGCTCTATGTGGTTACAAAGGGGCTCTATGACACAAAAATGGGCCTCTATGAGCCAGTAATGGGGCTCTATAACGCAATAATGGGGCTCTACGAGGTAATAATGGGGCTCTATGAAGCAATAATGGAGCTCTATGAGGTAATAATTGGGCTCTATGAGGCAATAATGGGGCTCTATGTCGCAACAATGGGGCTCTAGGAGGCTATAATGAGGTCTATGAGGGAATAATGGGGCTCTAAAACCCAATACTGGGGCTCTACGAGGTAATAATGGGCCTCTATGAGGCAATAATGGGGCTCTACGAGGTAATAATGGGGCTCTATGAGTCAATACTGAAGCTCTATGAGGCAATAATGGGGCTCTATGAGGCAATAATTGGGTTCTATGATGTTATAATGGGGCTCTATAAAGCTATAATGGGGACTATGACGCAATAATGGGGCTCTATGTCGCAACAATGGGGCTCTATGAGGCAAAAACGGGGCTCTATTAGGCAATAATGGGGCTGTAAGTGGTAATAATCGGGCTCTATGAGGCAATACTGGGGCTCTATGATGCAATAATGGGGCTCTATGAGGCTATAATGGGACTCTATGAGGTTATAATGGGGCTCTGTTAGGCTATAATTGGGTTTATGAGGCAATAATGCGGCTCTATGATGCAATAATGGGGCTCTATGAGGCAATAATAGGCTCTATGTGGTTATAAAGAGTCTCTATGACGCAATAATGTAGCTCTATCAGCCAATAATGGGGCTCTAAAACGCAATAATGGGGCTCTACGAGGTAATAATGGGGCTCTATGAGGCAATAATGGGGACTGTGGGGAAATAATTTGGCTCTATGAGGTTATAATGGGGCTCTATGAGGCTATAATGAAGTCTATGATTCAATAATGGGGCTCTATGTGGTTATATAGGGCCTCTATAATGCAAGAAAGGGGCTCTGTGAGCCAATAATGAGGCTCTAAAACGCAATACTGGGGCTCTACGAGGTAATAATGGGGGTCTATGAGGCAATAATGGGTCTCTATGAGGAAATAATCGGTTATAATGAGGTTATAATGGGGATGTGCTAGGCTATAATAGGGTTTATGAGGCAATAATGGGGCTCTATGATGCAATAATTGGGCTCTATGATGCAATAATGGGGCTCTATGAGGCAAAAATGTGGCTCCATGAGGCTATAATGGGGTCTATGAGGGAATAATGAGGTTCTATGTCGTTATAAAGGGGCTCTATGACGCAATAATGGGGCTCTATGAGGGAATACTGGGGCTCTATGATGAACTAATGGGGCTCTATGTCGCAAGAATGGGGCTCTATGAGGCAATAATGCGGCTCTATGTCGCAACAATGTTGCTCTAGGAGGCTATAATGAGGTCTATGAGGCAATAATGGGGCTCTATGTTTTTATAAAGGGTCTCGATGATGCAATAATGGGGCTCTATGAGCCAATAATGGGCCTCTAAAACCCAATACTGGGGCTCTACGAGGTAATAATGGGCCTCTATGAGGCAATAATGGGGCTCTACGAGGTAATAATGGGGCTCTATGAGTCAATACTGAAGCTCTATGATGCAATAATGGGGCTCTATGAGGCAATAATGGGGCTCTATGAGCCAATACTGGGGCTCTATGTGGTTACAAAGGGGCTCTATGACACAATAATGGGGCTCTATGAGGCAATAATGGGCTCTATGTCGCAACAATGGAGCTCTATGAGGATATAATGGGGCTCTATGATGCAATAAAGGGGCTCTATGACGCTATAATGGGGTATATGAGGCAATAATGGGGCTCTATGTGGCAATAACGGGGCTGTATTAGGCAATAATGCGGCTCTATGAGGCTGTAACGGAGCTCTACGATGTAATAATGGGGCTCTGTGATCAATACTGGGGCTCTAGGAGGCAATACTGGGGCTCTATGAGGCTATAATGGGGATCTATGAGTCTAAAATGGGGCTCTGTTAGGCTATAATAGGGCTTATGAGGCAATAATGGGGCTCTATGACGCAATAATGGGGCTCTATGAGGCAATAATAGGCTCTATGGGGAAATAATTCGGCTCTATGACGTTATAATTGCGGTCTATGAAGCAATCATGGGGCCCTATGATGCACTAATGGGGGTTCTATGAGGCAATAATGGGGCTCTATAATGCAATAATGGGGCTCTATGAAGTAATAATGGGGCGCTACGATGCAATAATGGGGCTCTATGAGGCAATAATGGGGCTCTATGAGGCAATAATGGGGCTCTATGAGGCTATAATGGGGTCTATGAGGCTATAATAGGATTTATGAGGCAATAATGGGGCTCTGTGATGCAATAATGGAACACTATGAAGCAATAACGGGGCACTACAACGCAATAATGGGGCTCTACAACGCAATAATGGGGCTCTACGAGGTAATAATGGGGCTCTATGAGGCAATAACGGGGCTCTTTTACGCAATACTGGGGCTCAATGATGGCTATAATGAGGTCTATGAGGCTATAATGGGGCTCTATGGGGTTCTAATTGGCCTCTATGAGGCAGTAATAGGGCTCTATGAGGGAATAATAGGACTCTATGAGGCTATAATGGGGTTTATGAGGCTATAATGGGGCTCTATGGAGCAATAATGGGACTCTACGAGTAAATAATGGGGCTCTATGTTGCAATTATGGTGCTCTATGAGGTAAGAATTGGTCTCTATGATGCAACAATGGAGCTCTAGGATGCAATAATGGGGCTCTATGAGGCAATAATGGGGCTCTGATGCAATAATTAGGCTCTATGAGGTTACAATGGCCCTCTATGATTCAATAATGGGGCTCTATGAGGATAATGCGGCTCTATGAGGCTATAATGATGTCTTTGAGGCTATAATTGGCCTCTATGGGGATGTGTTAGGCTATAATAGGGTTTATGATGCAATACTGGGGCTCTATGATACAATAATGGGGCTCTATGATGCAATAATGGGGCTCTATGAAGCAATACTGGGGCTCTATGAAGCAACAATGGGGCTCTATGAGGCAATAATGGGGCTCTATGACGCAATACTGGGGCTCTATGTGGTTATAAAGGGGCTCTATGACGCAATAATGGGGCTCTATGAGGCAATAATGGGGCTCTAAGTCGCAACAATGGGGCTCTAAAACACAATACTGGGGCCCTACGAGGTAATAATGGGGCTCTATGAGGCAATAATGGGGCTCTACAAGTCAATACTGAAGCTCTGTGATGCAATAATGGGGCTCTATGAGGCAATAATGGGGCTCTATGATGTTATAATGGGGCTCTATGAGGATACAATGAAGTCTATGAGGCAATAATGGGGCTCTATGATGCAATAATGCAGCTCTATGAGGCAATAATGGGGCTCTATGAGGCAATAATGGGGCTCTATGAGGCAATAATGGGGCTGTATGAGGCTATAACGGAGTCTATGAGGCAATAATGGGGCTGTATGATGCAAGAATGCAGCTCTATGACGCAATAATGGGGCTCTATGAGGCAATAATGGGGCACTATGACACAATAATGGCGCTCTATAAGGCAATACTGGGGCTCTATGAGGCAATAATGGGGCTCTATTAGGCAATAATGGGGCTCTATGAGGAAATAATGGGGCTCTATGAGCCAATACTGGGGCTCTATGTGGTTACAAAGGGGCTCTATGACACAATAATGGGGCTCTATAAGGCAATAATGGGGCTCTATGTCGCAACAATGGAGCTCTATGACTCAATAATGGGGCTCTATGATGCAATAATGGGGCTCTATGACGCTATAATGGGGTATATGAGGCAATAATGGGGCTCTATGTGGCAATAACGGGGCTGTATTAGGCAATAATGCGGCTCTATGAGGCTATAATGAGGTCTACGAGGCTATAATGGCGTCTATGGGGTTATAATGGGGCTCTATGAGGCAATAACAGCTCTACGATGTAATAATGGGGCTCTGTGATCAATACTGGGGCTCTATGAGGCAATAATGGGGCTCTATGAGGCTATAATGGGGATCTATGAGGCTATAATGGGGCTCTGTTAGGCTATAATAGGGCTTATGAGGCAATAATGGGGCTCTATGACGCAATAATGGGGCTCTATGAGGCAATAATAGGCTCTATGGGGAAATAATTTGGCTCTATGACGTTATAATTGGCGTCTATGAAGCAATCATGGGCCCCTATGATGCACTAATGGGGGTTCTATGAGGCAATAATGGGGCTCTATGAGGCAATAATGGGGCTCTATGAGGCAATAATGGGGCTCTATGTCGCAACAATGAAGCTCTAGGAGGCTATACTGAAGTCTATGAGCAATAATGGGGCTCTATGTAATTATAAAGAGTCTCTATGATGCAATAATGGGGCTCTAAAAGCCAATAATGGGTCTCTACGAGGTAATAATGGGGCTCTATGATGCAATAATGGGGCTCTATGAGGTATTAATGGGACTCTATGAGGCAATACTCGGGCTCTGTGAGTCAGTACTGGGGCTCTATGATGCAATAATGGGGCTCTAAGAGGTAATAATGGGGCGCTATGATGCAATAATGGGGCTCTATGAGGTTTTAATGGGGCTCTACGGCGCAAAAACGGGGCTCTATTAGGCAATAATGGGGCTCTATGAGGCTATAACGGGGCTCTACGAGGTAATAATAAGGCTCTGTGAGCAATACTGGGTCCCTATGATGCAATAATGGGGCTCTATGAGGCAATAATGGGGCTCTATGAGGCTATAATGGCGCTCTATGAGGTTATAATGGGGCTCTGTTAGGCTATAATAGGGTTTATGAGGCAATAATGGGGCTCTACGACGCAATAATGGGGTCTATGAGGGAATAATGGGCTCTATGGGGAAATAAGTTGGCTCTATGAGATTATAATGGGACTCTATGAAGCAATCATGGGGCTCTATGATGCACCCAATAATTGGGCTGGGTTCTCTATGAGGCCATAATGGGGCTCTATGAGGCTATAATGGGGTTTATGAGGCTATAATAGGATTTATGAGGCAATAATGGGGCTCTGTGATGCAATAATGGAACACTAGGAAGCAATAATGGGGCTCTATAACGCAATAATGGGGCTCTACGCGGTAATAACGGGGCTCAAAGATGGCTATAATGAGGTCTATGGGGCTATAATGGGGCTCTATGGGGTTATAATTGGCCTCTATGAAGCAGTAATAGGGCTCTATGAGGGAATAATGGGGCTGTATATAGCAACAATGGGACTCTATGAGGCTATAATGGGACTCTATGAGGCTATAATTGGACTCTATGGAGCAATAATGGGACTCTACGAGTAAATAATGGGGCTCTATGCTGCAATCATGGTGCTCTATGAGGCAAGAATTAAGCTCTATGATACAATAATGGGGCTCTATGAGGCAATAATGGGGCTCTGACGCAATAATGAGGCTCTATGAGGTTATAATGGGCTCTATGATGCAATAATGGGGATCTATGAGGCAATAATGTGGCTCTATGTGACTATAATGATGTCTTTGAGGATATAATGGGCCTCTATGAGTTATAACAGGGATGTGTTAGGCTATAAAAAGGTTTATGAGGCAATAACGGGGTTCTATGATGCAATAATGGGGCTCTATGAGCCAATAATGGGGCTCTATGAGGCAATATTGGGGCTCTACGAGGTAATAATGGGGCTCTATGAGTCAATACTGAACCTCTATGATGCAATAATGGGGCTCTATGAGGCAATAATGGGTCTCTATGAGGCCATAATGAAGTCTATGAGGCAATAATGGGGCTCTATGAGGAAATAATGGGGCTCTATGTCGTTATAAAGGGGCTCTATGACGCAATAATAAGGCTCTATGAGGCAATAATTGGGCTCTATGTCGCAACAATGGGGGCCTATGAGGCAATATTTGGGCTCTATGTCGTTATAAAGGGGCTCTATGAGGCAATAATGGGGCTCTATGAGGCAACAATGGAGGTCTATGAGGCAATAATGGGGCTCTATTAGGCAATAATGGGGCTCTATGATGTAATAATGGGGCTCTATGAGGCAATACTGGGGCTCTATGTGGTTACAAAGGGGCTCTATGACACAATAATAGGGCTCTATGAGCCAATAATGGGGCTCTAAAATGCAATAATGGGGCTCTACGAGGTAATAATGGGGCTCTATGAAGCAATAATGGGGCTCTATGAGGTAATAATTGGGCTCTATGAGGCAATAATGGGGCTCTATGTCGCAACAATGGGGCTCTAGGAGGCTATAATGAGGTCTATGAGGCAATAATGGGGCTCTATGTGGTTATAAAGGGTCTCTATGATGCAATAATGGGGCTCTACAAAACAATAATCGGGCTCTATGAGGCTTAATGGGGCTCTATGAAGCTATAATGGGGTCGATGACGCAATAATGGAGCTCTATGAGTCAATAATGGGGCTCTATAAGGCAATAATGGGGCTCTATGTCGTTATAAATGGGCTCCCTGATGCAATAACGGGGCTCTATGAGGCAATAATGGGGTTCTATGAGGCAATAATGGGGCTCTGTGAGGCAATAATGGGGCTCTGTGAGGCAATAATGCAACGCTATGAAGCAATAATGGGGCTCTATAACGCAATAATGGGGCTCTACGAGGTAATAATGGGGCTCTATGAGGCAATAACAGGGCTCAATGATGGCTATAATGAGGTGTATGGGGCTATAATGGGGCTCTATGGGGTTATAATTGGCCTCTATGAGGCAGTAATAGGGCTCTATGAGGGAATAATGGGGCTGTTTATAGCAACAATGGGACTCTATGAGGCTATAATGGGACTCTATGAGGGTATAATGGGACTCTATGAGGGTATAATGGGACTCTACGAGTAAATAATGGGGCTCTATGCTGCAATCATGGTGCTCTATGAGGTAAGAATTGGGCTCTATGAAGCAATAATGGGGCTCTATGAGGCAATAATGGGGCTCTGATGCAATAATGAGG
>NW_026642048.1:0-83527 GCF_028554395.1 Pezoporus wallicus
GTAAGATCTTAGGAATCCTGAAACTGAGTTTTCATTTCCTATTTTTGCAAAATTGTTTCTAGTGCCTGCATTCTTAAGAAATTATTGTCAATGGGATTCAAATGCTACAGACTGACTTGTAAAAATCTTTACTTTTTTTTTTTTTTTCTGTCAGGTTTCATAATATTTGCTATGTACCAAAATACACTGTTGGTGCAATTACTTCTAAGTCAGCGGAATTACTCTGGAATTAGTTGGAATCACACTGGAATCTGGAATGAACTGGTCTAGATCCTTATGGGTGTAAACTGGATCAGTACTGATTTCAAAACACAAGAAATGAGGCCACTTTAAAATCACTGAAGTGTTAAAAACAAGTCAAGACGAAATTACAAAGAGGAAGGAACAACCTAGTCTGATTAATAGCATTAAAAGAAAATCCAGTTATTTTGAACACTTGCTCTTCAACTGTTTACATATAACAACAACAAAAACAAAGTATATTTATTGTAGGGGAACTCCACTGCAAAATAAAAGAAAGAAGATCATGCAGGAAACATACTAGCTCAAATTTATTTATTTATGTATGTATTTATTTTCCCTGAGTGGAGCCAATATCCTGCTTTGTTTTGCTATGGGAAGTTCAGAGTCTGAAATTTGTTTAGGCATGGATCTCATTTTGGTTTTCTCTTCAGATAAAGCCCAGCCATGTAAGCAGGGCTGGGGCTAGTTCAGGCTCTCTATTTCCTCCCAGGCGGAGGGACAGAGACCCAGAACTGCAAGGAGCCCCAGAATGGCATACTGGGGAGGAGAAGAGTGCTGAATTCTAGAGAGTCAGTGAAAGTGGTGGCTCTCCTCCAAGCTACCCGATACTTGTGTGTGTCTTCCAGGTAAACATAAATCTCTGTTAAAACATGACTGGTCAATAATTTAGTGACATATGAGGATAATACATGTGCCCAACTACAGATGCACTCAATGAACTCTAGCTTCCTCAAATGCTGCCAACCCAGCTGGCATGTGAGACCCAGTGACCAGGTTAATTCCCAGTGGGAGTGTTCTTTACAAGTGACTCAGATTCTTCAATGCTGTGGTTTAAGCCCAGCTGGTAAATCAGAACCACGCAGCCACTCACTCAGTCCCCCCTCCCCGCTTCCTCCCCCTATTACCGGAGGGATGGGGAGGAGAATCGAAAGAATGTAACTCCCATGGGTTGAGACAAGAGCAGTCCACTAACTAAGGTATAACACAAAACCACTACTGCTACCACCAATAATAATAATGAAAAGGGAAATAACAAGAGAAGAGAATACAACTACTCACCATCCACCGACCGATACCCAGCCCAACCTGAGCAGCAACCTAGCCCTTCTGGGTAACTCCCCCCAGTTCTCCATCCTGGGCATGACTTGTTGTGGTATGGAATAACACTTTGGCTAGTTTGGGTCAGTTATACTATCTCTGCTTCCTCCCGGCTTCCCCTCCTCCCTGGCAGAGCATGAGACTCAAAAAGTCCTTGGTCAGAATAAACATTACTTAGCACCAACTAAAACATGGGTGTTATCAGCATTGTTCCCAGGCTGAAAGTCAAAAACACAGCACTGCACCAACTACTAAGGAGAAAAATGACTGGTACTGCTGAACCCAGGACAGTATCCACCCCTTATTCCATACCATTCACGTCATGCTCAGATCCCACATTTTTCAATATCCCATCACTCTTGTCTCATATATATATATATACATGCCTCCATACACACACAAAGAGAGAGATATCATTCCTTAGTGCATGGACCAATTCCTATAAAGCTGCTGAGTTCATTCAGTCCATGATGTCAGGATCCATCTCTTCTAACAGTCTTTCAGGGTGTGCAGTGTTGGATTCAGATCAGGGATGTTGCAGAGCGGCTGCCTGCTCTAGTAAGTCCCACTGACTATTACCCACTTCTAGTTGTCCATGTGGGTGCTAGTGATATAGACAGCAGTAGCTCGGAGAACACTGAGAAGGACTACAGAGCCCTGGGAGAGGTGGTTAGGGGCTCTGGAGCTCAGATAGTCTTTTCATCAATTCTCCAGGATAAAGGGGAGGACCTTAAAAAGGCTAGGATGATCAGCCAGGTTAATAAATGCTTAAAACAGTGGTGCCATAGTCAGGGGTTTGGGTATCTATCTTGAACATGGGCCTCAATTTGGGAGGCCAGGTCAACTGGAGGCTGGTGGAGCTGGTCTAACGAAAGGGAAGAGCGGTTTTGGTAAGACACTTGCCAGGCTGGTCAACAAAGCTTTAAACTAGATGTGTTGGGGGAGGGGGGCCTCATTCCATCCCAAAACTCCCAGTCAGTTGCCAGCACCTATAATAAATGCTCAGAGAAACGTAGAGATCATAGACTCATAGAATGATAGAATCATAGAATCGTTAGGGTTGGAAAGGACCTTAAGATCATCTAGTTCCAACCCCCCTGCCGTGGGCAGGGACACCTTACGCTAAATCATATCACCCAAGGCCTCGTCCAACCTGGTCTTGAACACTGCCAGGGATGGAGCATTCACAACCTCCCTGGGCAACCTATTCCAGTGCCTCACCACCCTAACAGGAAAGAATTTCCTTCTTATATCCAACCTAAACTTCCCCTGTTTAAGTTTTAACCCGTTACCCCTTGTCCTGTCACTACAGTCTCTAATGAAGAGTCCCTCTCCAGCATCCCTATAGGCCCCCTTCAGATACTGGAAGGCTGCTATGAGGTCTCCACGCAGCCTTCTCTTCTCCAGGCTGAACAGCCCCAACTTCCTCAGCCTGTCTTTATTCAGGATGTGCTCCAGTCCCCTGATCATCCTCGTGTAGAGATATTCCAGCCGCTCCAACCAGTGAGCCGGCTTCACTTGGAGCTTGGCTCAGATGCCTCTACACAAACACGCAAGACAATAGGGAATAAACAAGAGGAATTAGAGATGTGTGCACGTCTACGAGGGTATGATATAATAGGCATCACAGAAACATGGTGGGATGGCTCCTATGACTGGAGTGTTGGAATGGAAGTCTACAGGCCCTTTAGAAAAGACAGGCCCAACAGATGGGGACAGAAAGTTGCTACTTATGTTAGGGATAGGCAGGAGAGTATGGAACTCTATCTGGTGACAGGTGATCAGTTAACAGGGACTTTGTGGGTCAGGGTTAAAGGGAGAACAGCTATGGGAGACATTACTGTGGGGATCTGTTACAGATCATCTGATCAAGAGGACTCTGGATGAAGCACTCTATAGACAGATAGGAACAGCCTCACGTTCACAGGCCCTTGTCCTCATGGGGGACTTCAACCACCCTGATATCTGTTGGAGGGATGGTACGGCCCGGCACAAGCAATCCAGGAAGTTCCTCGATTGTGTGGAAGACAACTTCCTTCTGCAAGTAATAGAGGAGATGACAAGGAGAGGTGCCATGCTTGACCTCGTGTTCACCAACAAGGAAGGGCTCGTTGGAAATGTGATGCTCCAGGGCAGCCTTTGTTGCAGTGATCACGAGATGGTAGAGTTCGAGATCCTCAGGACAGTGAGAAGAGTGTGCAGCAAGCTCACTGCCCTGGAATTCAAAAGAGCAGACTTTGGCCTCTTCAGGAACCTGCTTAGTAATGTTCCATGGGATATAGCCCTAGAGGGCAGGGGGCCCAAGACTCTTGGTTGATATTCAAGGATCACCTGCTACAAGCTCAGGAGTGTTTCATCCCAACTACAAGGAAGTGCAGCAGGAGGGCCAGGAGACCTCCTTGAATGGATAAGGAGCTCTTGAGGAAAATTCAAAAGAAAAAAGAGGCTTATAAAAGGTGGAAGCAAGGACAGGCGACCTGGGAAGAATACAGGGATGTTGTCTATGTTGTCTGGGAAGCTAGGGACCAGGTTAGGAAAGCTAAGGCCCGGTTAGAATTAAACTTGGCCAGGGATGTTAAGGATAACAGGAAGGGATTCTATAGTTACATTGCAAATAAAAGACAAACTAGGGACAAAGTATTCCCTCTCCGGAAGCTATCATGAGAACTGGTGACCCTGGATTTGGAGAAGGCTGAGGTTCTTAATGACTTCTTTGCCTCGGTCTTCACTGGCAAAGGCTCTGACCACAACACCCAAGTCTTGGAAGGCAGATGCAGGGACTATGAGAATAAAGACCCCAGTCCCACTGTATGAGAGGATCTGGTTCGAGACCATCTTAAGAACCAGAAATTGCACAAGTCCATGGGACATGATGAAATCCTTTCATGGGTCCTGAAGGAGCTGGCAAATGAAGTTGCTAAGCCACTGTCCATCATATTTGAAAAATCATGGCAGTCAGGTGAAGTTCCCGATGACAGGAGAAAGGGAAATATAAAGTGAAAAATGGAAGACAGATCTTGTTCAACATCGTCGTCGGTGACATTTACAGTGAGATTGAGTGCACCCCAAGGAAGTTTGACGATGACACCAAGCTGTGTGGTTCAATTAATATGCTGGAGAGAAGAAATGCCATCCAGAGGGACCTTGACACATTTGTGAGGTGGGCAGATGCCAACCTTATGAAGTTTAACCATGCCAAGTGCAAGGTCCTACACTCGGATAGGAGCAATCCCAGGCACACCTACAGGTTGGGCAGAGAAAAGATTCAGAGCAGCCGTGAGGAGAAGGACTTGGTGGTGTTGGTTGATGAGAAACTTAACATGAGCAAGCAGTGTGTACTCACAGCCCAGAAAACCAACCATATCCTGGGCTGCATCAAAGGGAATGTGACCAGCAGGTCAAAGGAGGCATCCTGCCCCTCTACTCTGCTCTCATGAGACCTCACTTGGAGTACTACGTACAGTTCTGGTGTCCTCGACATAAAAAGGACATGGAACTGTTGGATGAAGTCCAGCCACGAGGATGATCAGTGGACTGGAGCACCTCCCGTAGGAAGACAGGCTGAGAAAGCTGGGGCTGTTCAGCATGGGGAAGAGAAGGCTGCATGGAGACCTCATAGCAGCCTTCCAGTATCTAAAGGGGGCCTATAAGGATGCTGGGGAGGGACTCTTCATTAGAGACTGCAGTGGCAGGACAAGGGGTAATGGGTTAAATTTCAACAGGGGAAGTTTAGGTTAGATATAAGGAAGAAGTTCTTTACTGTGAGGGTGGCGAGGCACTGGAATGGGTTGCCCAAGGAAGTTGTGAATGCCCCATCCCTGGCTGTGTTGGACAGAGCCTTGGATGACATGGTTTAGTGGGAGGTGTCCCTGCCCATGGCAGGGGGTTGGAACTCGATGACTCGATGAAATCATTCTTTGATTGTTGCCTGCTGATGAGACCGTGGAACTCATCTGGTCACTGCTGAGCTCATCTGGTATCGTCATTCTTCGTTGGGATGATGGTCGGAGGGATGTGAGGTCCAGTCGCTGGCTACCTGAAGACATCTAGTTGGTGGGCTATAAAAGTGCTACATAGTAGGCAACAGCATATAACTGAGTTCATTGGCTGTTTTCCCCTAAATCAAATCCCCTTGAGGTTGACATAGGACTTCTCTATCTTCCCGCATTACACACTAAGTATAACTGGGTCCCTAAGCTAAAGCAATCCCATGAGTGGGTTTGCCTTTACCTGAAGCAGGAATAACCCAGACTGTCTTCCTCAGCAAATTCTTTATGTGCACCACAGGAACTTTATCCCCTTCTAGAATATGTAAAAGTTCTGACTGAGCAGGGCCAGCCCTGCTGGCAGATCCTCTGGTGTTGACCAACCAGGTGGCTTTTGGTAAATGTGTATCCCAATGTTTGAAAGTCCCACCACCAAATGCTCTCAGTGTAGTTTTTATCAGCTCATTGTACCGTTCGATTTTCCCAGAGGCTGATGCATGGTAGGGGATGTGATATACCCACTCAATGCCATGCACTTTGGCCTAAGCATCTATAAGTTTGTTCCAGAAATGAGTCCCATTGTCTGACTCTATTCTTTCTGGGGTGCCGAGTCACCAGAAAATTTGTTTCTCAAGCCCCAGGATAGTGTTCTGGGCAGTGGTGTGGGGCACAGCATACATTTCCAGCCACCCGGTGGTTGCTTCCACCATGGTAATCACATGGCGCTTGCCTTGGCAGGTTGGTGGCAGTGTGATATAGTCAATCTGCCAGGCCTCCCCATATTTATACTTCAACCATCGTCCTCCAGACCAAAGAGGCTTTAACTGCTTGGCTTGCTTAACTGCAACACATGTTTCACACTCATGAATAACCTGGGCAATAGTGTCCATTATTAAGTCCACCCCTCGATCACGAGCCCATCTATATGTTGCATCTCTGCACTGATGGCCTTAAGTGTCATGGCCCCACCAGGCCAAAAATAATTCACCCTGATGTTGCCAATCTAAGTCCATCTGAGCCACTTCAGTCTTAGCAGCTTTATCTACTTATTGGTTGTTCTGGTGCTCCTCAGTGGCATGACTCTTGGGTACATGGGCATCTACATGGCGTACCTTCACCACCAGGTTCTGCACCTGGGCAGCGATATCTTGCCACAGTGCAGCAGCCCAGATGGGTTTACCTCTGCATTGCCAGTTACTCTTCTTCCATTGCTACTGTCAACCCCACAGGACGTTTGCCACTATCAATGAGTCAGTATAGAGATAAAGTACTGTCCACTTTTCTCATTCAGCAATGTCCAGGGCCAGCTGGATGGCTTTCACCTCAGCAAACTGACTCGATTCACCCTCTCCTTCAGCAGTTTCTGCAACTTGTTGTCGGGGGCTCCATACAGCTGCCTTCCATCTCCTATGCTTTCACACAATACGGCAGGACCCATCAATAAACAAGGCATACTGCTTTTCACTTTCTGGCAGCTTCTTATATGGTGGGGCCTCTTCAGCACGCATCACCTCCTCCTCTGGTGACATTCCAAAATCTTTGCCCTCTGGCCAGTCCATGATGACTTCTAGAATTCCTGGATGACTGGGAGTTCCTATTTTGAACTGGGAGTTCATTGTGTAATTAGCGCAGCCCACTTACTCCATGTAGCATAGGTTGCATTATGTGTAGAGGAGACCGTGCCTTTGAACATCCAGCCCAGCACGGGCAGCCGGGGTGCCAGGAGGAGCTGTGCTTCAGTGCCAATTACTTCCGAAGCAGCTTGAACCCCTTCATAGGCTGCCAGTATCTCTTTCTCAGTTGGGGTATAGTCGGCCTCTGATCAATTGGCACTTGTTCTTTGACCTTCAGCAACCCCACAACAGAAGGATCCTCTGAGAGACCAGGCAAGGTGGACAGCTGCTCAATTTCCTCTGTCTCCAAAGCAGCAATGCCAAAAGGCTATCAGTACCCTTTTGGGTCTTTGAAGTACCCTCTCCTGGGGTTGTCTATGCCAAGGATGCATGGATCCTCTGGACCAGTCACAACAATGTGCTTTTGCCACTTCCTCCCTGTCAGGCTGATTTCAGCCTCCAGTACAGTCAACTCTTGGGATCCTCCTGTCACTCCAGCAGTATAAATGGGTTCCACCATTTGGACAGCTTGATGGCATCAGGGTACACTGTGCGCCAGTATCTACTAGAGCCTCATACTTCTGTGGGACTGATGTGCCAGGCCATCTGATCCACACAGTCCACTAAACCCAACTGTCCCTCACCCCCACCTGGATGGAGGCAAGTCCCCTCTAATAGTGATCACAACGTTGGTCACTTATGTCTGGTAGACAGGGATTATTCTTCATTATCACAGGAGCTGGAGTAAAATCAGCCTTTCCACTCCATCTGGGAACCTGCTCACCAGAGACTGAAGCTGCAGCTTTCATGGGATGATCATCCTTGACCTTTGTTCTCTTCTTCAGTTCACGCACCTGTTCCTCCAGAGCTGAGGTAGGTTTTCCATCCCACTTCATCATGTTTTCTCTGTGATCCCACAGATAAAACTATAGGGTGTCTCGTTGCATGTACCTCCTTTATCTTCTCTCTTGAGCAGTAGGACACCTTTTGTTAATAGCTGAGATATGGGTTGATACACGTGGGGAGCTGGATAGATCAGATAGATCATCTGTCAATTGTTTGAACTACCGGGACAGTTTTTCCACAGCTGAAATGATGGAAGGGGTGAGATTGTCTTCAGACTCTCGGAGTTGACCAATCAGTTCATCCACTGTTGGTAGTACTATGTCATTCCAGGTTATTGCTGCCAATGAGTGGGCATATGATGATGGTGCATTCCATGTAATTTTCCACCACATGGGTCGTGTACATTCTACTTCATCTGGATCTACAGGTGCATTCCCGGCATCCGACCTATGATAGATCATCCCTACAATGGCTGATTCCCTCAGAGACTGGATGCCTTTCTCTAGAGTAGTCCACTTGGCCAAACAACTCATAACATCATCCTTGTACACAGCGTCCAAGAGCCGCCTCCAAATACTGAAGGACCATTTCTGTTTTGCTGTTGCTTTGTCAATTCCCCCTTCCCTAGCAAGTGATCCCAGCTGCTTGACTTCCCTACCTTCTAGTGCGTGACTGTCGGCCCCATTGTCCCAGTATCAGAGCAACCAGGTGATGATGTGCTCCCCTGGTTGATGAGTAAAATCTTTTCACATATTCCGTAGCTTGGTTGAGGTCCGGAGTCAAGAAGTCGCCTCTTCTTCTTCCTCTGAGTCATGTATAATAACTCTTGATCAGATGCTGTTCCGTATAGTAAGTGCATTGGTTCTTCATCTTTCTTCACTGTATGGGTTGCTCTTTGTGCCTCCTTTTTGCTTTTCCCCGTCCATACAGGGGCAACTGATATTAGCACGAATTGGTCCTCTGGTTTAGCTGCAGTGATTATCACTGTGCTTGGAGTGGCTGCAGTATCTGTTGTCAGAGTTGGTGCAGCTGCTGTGCTTGGGGTTTCAGTAGCATCAGCATCTGTGCTGTCTGTTGCTTTCGGGTTTTGGGTAGCTTCTGTACTTGTCGCTGGGGTTGGTGTAGTTGCTATACTTGGAGTTAGAGTAGCTGCGTTATCTGTTGTAGTCTGAGTTTGGGTAGCTACTGTACTTGTCACTAGAGTTGGTGTAGCTGTTGTATTTGGAGTTGGAGTAGCTGCTTTGTCTGTTGCTTTGCCATCAGATCCAGGGACATTTTTTTCCCTTTGAAGGTGCTGGATAATTTTGAACAGGGCCCTGTAAGCGTAGGCCAAGCCCCAGCACGTTGCCATGTTTTGTCCCTTGCTGGTATGAGCAGGATGACAACGCGCCTTGTTTAAGTGTTTTACTAGTTTTTCTGTATTTTACACTTGCCCACTGGACTAGGTACTAGCCCATACTATCACACGCATCCTGCCACTCATGACTGTCCAGCCTCGTTGAAAACCTCTTGGTCCTCCTATGTCATGGTCTAACCCTAGACAAGACCCAAACCTGTCTCTGCTTAACTTTAGAGATCAGACAAAATGGTTGTGGGTAAAACACACTCTGTGTGTGCTAACATGCTTATCCCCATCACAATCAGCTGGCAGGTCTCAAGGGTACACAAAGGCCATTCAAAACCTTCAGAACTCTCAAATGCTGCTGTAAATTTTCTGGTGGGGGAGCTGGGAACATAAGTGAATGTCTCCTTCATAGGTTGACGACCCGAGGAGGAAACAAAAGGTGTGTAATTGCTAAACACTTCCATTTTATGCCTCTGTCCTGGGTTCAGCAGTAGCAGTCATGTTTCTCCTTCGTGGTAGCTGGTGCAGTGCTGTGTTTTGACTTCTAGCCTGGGAACAGTGTTGGTGATACTGATGTTTTCAGTTGTTGCTAAGTGATGTTTACCCTGACCAAGTACTTTGTGAGGCTCATGCTCTGCCAGGGAGGAGGGGAAGCCGTGAGGAAGCAGAGACAGGGCACCTGACCCAGGCTAGCCAAAGAGGTGTTCCATACCACAGCACGTCATGCCTGGGGTGGGGGGTAACTGGGAGTTACCCGGAAGGACACGGGCTTCCGGGTTGGACTTCTTTCTTGGCTGGTGGTATTGTATTCTCTTCCCTTGTTATTTTCTCTTATCATTGTTGTCGTTGGTAGTAGCGGAGGTGATTTGTGTTGTACATTGGTTGCTGGACTGTTCTTGTCTCAACCCGTGGGAGTTGCACTCTTTCGATCCTCCTCCCCGTTCCTCCGGGAGCGGGGAAGGGGAGAGCCCCGGGGTGGGGGGGCCCTCAATTGCTCTCAGCCCGGCACCACTCACTGGGAGTGAGTGAACAAGCTGTCTGGCTAGGGTTTAAACCACGCCAGCCTCCCAAAGTATAGAGGTGATGACCACACTGGGAACGCAAGCCAGATTAGTTTCATGATCAATGAGTCTATTGTATTACAAGTCATTACCATAAAGTACAGAGAAACAGGAACCTTAGCCCAAGCCCCCCAGCCGATAAACACTAAAACAGCAAATACCAGCTGTAAGTAAGGTACAACATGCTGAAACTCTGATATTAAGAGCATCAACTTTGAGAGAAAAGAAATCAGCATTGTGACGAGTGAGAACTATTCCAAAACAATAAATGCTTATCACAAATAAGATTAGACACGCTCTGGTCAGATCTGTTGTTTTCTCAACCCTTCGTGCCCCACGTTGGGTGCCACAAAGAACTGTCGTGGTTTAAGCCCAGCCGGTAACTCAGAACCACGCAGACGCTCGCTCACTCCCCCTTCCCTCTTCTTCCTCCCCCCACTCCTGGAGGGATGGGGAGGAGAATCAAAAGAATGTAACTTTCACGGGTTGAGATAAGAAGAGTCCAGTAACTAAGGTGTAATACAAAGTCACTACTACTACCACCAGTGATAATAATGATAAGGGAAATAACAAGGGGAGAGAATACAATTGCTCACCAGCTCACCACCTGCCGACCAATGCCCAACCTGAGCAGCGATCTGGGCCTTCCAGGTAACTCCCCCCATTTTATATACTGGGCATGACATACTGTGGTATGGAATACCCCTTTGGCTAGTTTGGGTCAGGTGTCCTGTCTCTGCTCTCTCCTGGCTTCTTGTTCCCCTCCTCACTTGCAGAGCATGAGAGACCAAAAAATCCTTGATCAGGGTATGCATTACTTAGCAATAACTAAAAACCTCAGCATGTTATCAGTGTTGATCCCGGGCTGAAAGTCAGAAACACAGCACTGCACCAGCTACTAAGATGGTGAAAAATAACTGTTACAGCTGAACCCAGGACAATCAAATATATATATTTCTTATATATATTACCGGGACCTGAGGAGGGGGGTTTGCCCTATACACCAGTGACCATCTGGAGTGCACAGGGCTCCACCTGGGGATGGATGAGGATCCAACCAAGAGCTTATGGATCAGGACTAACGGGAGGGCAGGGACAGGTGACCTTACAGTGGGGGTCTTCTACAGACTGCCCACCAGGAAGACCAAGCATATGAGACCCTCTATAGACAGGTGTAGCCTCACGTTCATAAGCCGTGGTCCTCATGGGGGACTTCAACCACCCCTCCGATGGAGGGACAACACAGCAGGGCACAAGCAAACTGGGAGGTTCCTGATAACTTCCTTCTCCAAGTGACAGAGAAGCCAATAAGGAGAGGGGCTATTCTGGACCCTGTCCTCACCAACAGGGAGGGGCTGCTGGGGAATGTGATGCCAGAGGGCAGCCTTGGCTGCAGTGACCACAAAAGGGTGTAGTTTGAGAAAATTAGGGCACCAAGGAAGGTGCACAGCAAGCTCTCTGCCGTGGAATTCAGGAGAGTGGACTTTGTCCTCTGAAGTGATCTGCTTGGTGGAGTGCCATGGGATAAAGCCCTGGAGGGAAGAGGAGGCCAAGAATTCAAGGATCACATCCAAGCTCAGAAACGATGCATCCAGACAAAGAGGACATCATGCGGGAACGGCAGGAGACCTGCATGGATGAACAAGGAACTACTGGACAAACTCCAGTATAAAAAGGAGGCTTAAAAGAGGGTGGAAACAAGGGTGGGTAGCCTGGGAAGAATGTAGAGAAACATTTGGAACAGGCAGGGATCAGGTTCGGAAAGCTAAAGACCTGACAGAACTCAATCTGGGCAAGGAAATAAAGTGCAATTAGAAAAACTTCTATAGGTACACGAGGGTTAAAAGGAAGACGAGGGAGAATGCGGCCCCCCTGTCCTGGGTTCAGCTACTGCTGAACCCAGGACACCCCCATAGAAGGAAACGAGAGACCTGGACACCGAAGACATGGAGAAGGCTGAGGTACTCAATGACTTTTTCACCTCTGTCTCCACCAGTAAGAGTTCTGTGGGAACTGCAAGCTGTCCTGTTCCTGCTATGTGGATAATTAAAGAAGAAGAAGAAGAATTGCTGATAGTGCACCTGGGTCTTGAGTGAGCCAGGGAGTGTTTGGGTGCAAGGTCAGGCTGGGAAGCAGCCTGGGGAGTGATTGTTTATAGAATGGAATTTATAGTGACTGAAAACAGTCACTGGGAATGATGTAGTTGCTGTTTGGCTTCATGGCTCAGACCTGTATCTGTATGCTATATATTATCACGCTTGAGTGAATAAAGTGGAACTAGTTGTGAAAGCAGTGTGTGTGTGTGTGCTTGTGTTTAGCCTCTTTCTTTACAGATGCTGCAAATTATGCCCTATATGTGGTAACTAAACTGCTCAACATTGCAGTGTCCATGCACTCTGACAGGGAATTTCTGGTACTGACACTTGCCTGTTAAAGGTCAGTAATACCTGTTGAACGGTTAATTATGGGATTGTGTTAGAAAAATGGGGCAAGTAGAAATAGCCGAACAGAAATTATATTTGAAAGATTTACAGCAAATTTTAAAATCCTCTGGATATCATTTGTCTGAGAAGCAAGTAATGAAGCTTTTGTTATGGGTGAAAACAAATTGCAACTGGTTTCCAGCAACAGGGTCATTTCATACTTGGATGTGGGAGAGAGTGGGAGAACATTTACAGACTCAAAATCGCCTTGGTATGGAGGTTCCGGGTGTTTTAATAGTGACATGGCATTTTGTCTATTCTGCATTATCTAATCTACAACCTGCTAAGGATATAATTCAGAAACATGATAAAACAAATTATCAAAATATTGACAATTTGAAAGAGCAAAGACGGAACGATGTGAATATCTTTTCTGAGAAGCCTGATGATCCTTTTGATCCTGGCCCCATAGATTCAGAAAAGAAACAAAATTTATACCCACCTTTGACAACATTAAAGGCATTCATATTGAATATTCCTCATGCTCCTCAACCTACCGCACCTCCCTTGATTGATCTCAATAAAGAACCATTTGACCAGCTGTTAGTTAACCAGAAGGCTACTAAAATATTTATACAAAAATGTATGGGGCAAGCGATAGAGGATGGTGATTTTACTGGAGACATGGTTTTCGCTTTTTCTGTATTTTATAGAACAGATGGGCAGGGACAACAACAACTGGTACATGAAAATATTCTGTGTGCAGTATTTAAGGAACTGAAAAACTCAGTGATGGAAAATGGAATTCAAAGTCCTTATACATTAAGTCTGCTAGAAATGATGGCTAGTTCAGGATCTATGGTGCCATGGGATTTGAACACTTTAATGCAAACGATTTTGACACCTGCTCAATGCTCTGTGTGGAGATTGGAATATAATAACTTAGTGGCTTTACAGGTATTAATTAGATAATGTTCAAAGGGGAATACCAATAGATGCTGACATGTTAACAGGCTCTGGGCGATGGTCGCACCCTCATAATCAAATTATGAGTTACATCAGAGTGATTCGTGTCAGCAACTCAGGGGTCCTAGTGATCATTGCACTTTGTGTGGAGATGGAATCCCTTGTGATCATTGTGCTATGTGCAAAGGGTATGATAAGTGTCCCTGTCAATACCACAGTGAGGAGGAAGAAGAAACAAGGGAATAATTCCCCTGGGTCAACCGCAATATTGTGCAAAGAAATGTTTTGCTCATTGTTTAAATTGCATGAATGTTCTTAGAAAGGGGGGGGGGTAGGTAACTTAGAGATATGTCCTGTTACAGAACGTTGTGAAATCTGTGCGCTGAACAAATAAACACATAAGGAGTGGAATTTATGGGGGCTAAGATGGCGGTCAGACTTGTGATAGACATAATATTTCTTCACCCGGAGACAAGACCCCAGCAACAGGTGGAGAAGCCTTGGAAAAGAAGACAACAGGATTGGCTGAAACCCAAGAAGCCTGGGAAACCAAAAAGTATAAGAGACTATCCCCAGAAGTTCCCCTCGTGCATCTCGGGCGGAGCAGAGACTCCCCAGAGCACCCAGAACTGCTTGCTTATTGTCTCTCGATATTAATTATAATAAAAATCAATTAAAACAGATTGGTGATATTAGGTTTTTATAACAAAATTCATCTAAACCCTCTGGTATTCCAGCCAGCTGCCCGTATGGCTGTACAAGCCTAGAGGCAAGTACCTGAATCAGGAAAGAAAGCTACTTCTTCCACAACTGTTCACCAAGGGTCTCAGGAACCCTATGTGTCTTTTATAGACTGATTAAACAATGCTATACAAAGGCAGATTGATAATCCTGAGGCTGCTCATGCACTTTTATTTCAGCTAGCATATGAAAATGCAAACGGAGATTGCAAAGCTGCTTGAGCCCCAGTCAGGAAAAAATTTACAGACACTGCTGAGTTTATTAAAACATGTTGGTATATCGGTACAGAGGCTCATAAGGCTTCTGTAATGGCTGCTGCATTATTGAAATTTAATATGAGTCATCAAAAATGTTAACTGTGGACAGAAAGGACATATTAGTAAAATGTGTCCCAAAAAGAAACAAAAGCAGACAGGAAAAACTCCATCTCAACTCTGTCCCAGATGCAAGAAAGGATATCACTGGAGCAATCAATGTAAATCTAAATTTTATGAGGATGGAAATCCTTTGTCAGGAAACTCCAAGCCGGGCATGACGAAACCCAGTGCTCCTCAAAACAACAGGTTTTTTGCAGCAAACGCTCCATCTCTGACCTTGCAGCTGCCACAACAGGCAGCGTCAGGTTGGATTTGGCAACAAGCACCAACATCAAATTAGATTGCTCCACTGTTAAAGCTATAGCTACCACTGTTTGGGGACCTTTACCAAATGTATTTATGGGTCTTTTGTTAGGACACTCAATTACAACTCTCCAAGGAGTAAAAATTCATCCAGGAGTAATTGGATTATACAGGAGAAATAAAAATTCTAGCATCTGCTTTAAACGGCAGTTATAAAATTCCAAAAGATCAAAAATTAGCACAACTTGTTTTGATTCCATACTGGGTGCCAAAAGTAGAAATTAACACAAGGAATACCTCTGGATTTGGAAGCTCTGGGAAAGTTGAGGTTTTTTGGGCCCAGGAAATTACTCAGAAACAACCTTTATTGAATTTGCAAATAGAGAATAGAGTCTTTAGCGGATTAATAGACACTGGGGCAGGTGTTTCAATTATTTCAGTTTCAATGGCCGACTGATTGGCCCTTTGAAAAGGCTTTAGAAACAGTTGCTGGAATAAGAGGTATACAATCTCCTTTTAAAACTAGTCACGTCCTCAAAGCTATTGCACAGGATGGTGCTGTAGCTCATTTTCAACCATATATACTGCCAGTTTCTATGAATCTGTGGGGGAGAGATTTGCAAATGCAATGGAATTTGTTACTTACCACAGACAGGGCAAATTTATCCTAACGATCGCTGATCTGAAGCCCCTGCTCAAACTTTCATGGTTAACAGAAAAGCCAGTTTGGGTTGATCAGTGGCCTTTAAAAGGGGAAAAATTGGAGCAAGCGGATTTATTGGTTGAAGAGCAACTGAAAGCAGGACATATTGTTCCATCTACTAGCCCCTTGAACACGCCCATTTTGTAATCCCAAAGAAATCAGGGAAAAGGCGACTTCTGCAAGATCTGCGTGCAATTGATAACGTAATGCAACCCATGGGGGCTTTACAACCAGGTTTGCCTAATCCTATGATTACAGCTGACTGGTTTCTTTGCATTATTGATTTGAAGGATTGTTTTTTTTACAATTCCTTTGCATCCTGCAGATTGTGATCATTTTGCTTTTTCTATGCCTTCAGTCAACTGTGCTGCTCCCATGCAAAAATATCAATGGACTGTTTTGCCACAAGGAATGATGAACAGTCCAACAATCTGTCAGCTAGTAGTTTCCACAGCTACATCACCAACTAGGAGTGCATTTCCTGAACTGATAACTTATCATTACATGGATGACATTTTGGTCTGTGCAGAAACGGAACAATATTTAGTAACTACTGTTAATCATTTAACAGAAAATTTATGTTGTCTTGGACTACAAATTGCCCAGGAAAAGATACAAAGAATGCCACCATGGAAATATTTCAGTTGGGTGCTAACTGAAAGAACAGTAAAGCCTCAGAAGCTAAAACAGGCAAACAAAATCACAAATTTGAATGATTTGCAGAAGCTCTTAGGTACTATTATTGGGTGTGTCCTATGTTGGGTATTACTAGTGCCGACTTTGAACCACTCTTTGATTTTTTTGTGAGGGGACTTAGACTTGAATTCTCCTCGTCAGCTTACCCCTAAAGCTATTGATGCTTTGAATATAGTGACTCAAAAAACTGAGACGCTACAGGCAGCTAGAGTTCATTTACACTTGCCAATTTCTCTGCTCATTGTTAATATGCAATGAAGGCCATTAGAAGTTATATGTCAAATAGACAGTAACTCTGTTTACTTTTTGGAATGGGTTCTTTTGCCACATACCCAGCGAAAGACTGTGACAGAACAGTTAGATATGATTGATGACTTAATCGCCAAAGGCCGTACGAGGGTTCAACATTTAACAGGCAACGACCCTGCAGAAATGTATTTACATTAATTGCAACAGACTTTCAGTTCCTTTTTGCTCAGTCTGTTTCTTTCCAAATAGTGTTAGCAGACTTTATAGGAAAAGTTTTTATGGTACTCTGAAACATAAATTGCTAAAAGCTGTTTCAGATTTTGATCTACAGGAGCGATTTGTAATTCAAATGCAACCCATTCAGGATGCTAAAACAATTTTTGTTGATGGCTCTGTGTCCTGGGTTCAGCAGTAGCAGTCATTTTTCTCCTTAGTAGCTGGTGCAGTGCTGTGTTTTTGACTTTCAGCCTGGGAGCAACACTGATAACACCAATGTTTTTAGGTGCTGCTCAGTAATATTTACTCTGACCAAGGACTTTCTGAGTCTCATGTTCTGTCAGGGAGGAGGGGAAGCCGGGAGGAAGCAGAGACAGGACAGGCGGTTTTGTTCTCTTCTCTTGTTATTTCCCTTATCATTATTATTATTGGTGGTAGCAGTAGTGGGTTAGTGTTATACCTTAGTTACTGGACTGTTCTTATCTCAACCCGTGGGAGTTACATTCTTTCTATTCTCCCCCGATCCCTCTGGGAGCAGGGGGAGGACGGGGGGGGAGTGAGAGAGCGACTGCGTGGTTCTGGGTTGCTAGCTGGGCTTAAAAAATGACACTCTGGAAAAACTGGCAAAGCTGCTGTAGTTTGGTTTGAAAATGATTCCTGGCAATCCTCTGTTACACATGTGGATGGCTCTATGCAGCTTGTTGAAATTGCTGCGGTCTTACATGGGATACAGTTGTTCCCTGCAGAATCCTTAAATATTGTTTGTGACTCAGAATATGTTGCTTTCCAACCTGTCTGGCCCTTTAACTGTGGGCAATGACATAGCAGACTCCTTGACTGTTAACACTGTGCAGTTTACTTCTGCAGATGCTTCACATTCCTTTTTTCATCAGAATGCGTCTGCTTTAAAGAAATACTTTAACCTGTCTTATTCTCAAGCAAAGAAAATTGTTAGGTCTTACCCTGACCGCCAGTAAACAGCTCAGTCCTCATTTGCCATGGGTATAAATCCTCATGGCTTAAAGGCAAATGAGTTTTGGCAAACAGATGTTACACACGTTGCTTCCTTTGGTGCCTTTAAATATGTTCATGTGTCTGTTGACACATTTTCACATATGATTTCAGCCTCTGCCCATAAAGGAGAGAAGGCCCGTGATGTTATCCAACATTTAACACGTGCATTTGCTACCTTAGGAGTTCCTTCCCAGTTGAAAATGGATAATGGCCCTGAATATAATTCATTAGCATTATCATGATTTTTACAGCAATGGGGTGTCACGCACATCACTGGTATTCCCCACTCCCCTACAGGCTAGGGGATTGTGGAAGGAACTCACGCTGTTCTGAAATCCATGCTACAAAAACAAAAAGGGTGAATATGGTCCCTCAAGAACATTCAGACAATGCCATCTATACATTGAAGTTTTTAAATTGCACTCAATCTTCCATGAATGCTCCTGTCACTGCAGTACAACAACATTTTGGCTCTGATAGTCTGCCTTCTGAACGTGCTAAAGTGTGGTATCGTGATCCTTTGGGCCCGCAGAAATGGGAAGGGCCTGTGGAACTGATAACCTGAGGGAGGGGGTATGCTTGTGTCCTCCTACCAACAGGTCCACAGTGGCATCCTGCAAAGTTTGTCAAGCCGTACCATGAGCTGAAGAGACAAGTTAAAGAACCCAATGCCTCAGATGCAGGAGCTGACCTTGAAGACCCTAAGCAGAATGAGACAGAGGAAGAGAAAAAGGAATGATTTGTAAAGCATCACTTGGGGGAAACTGAAAAGTTTCTATAACCAGACCATGTTTGACAACTTGAATATGTGTGCTTGCAAAGTAGGTATTATTAGAGGCTGTGATTTTGTGTATAAACCACCTGTATTTACTAGCCAGTTGCTGATAAGAAACTACACCATGTATAGTAGTATAACTCCAACCCCTATCGATACAGATTTGTCACTTGTAAAAGAGATGATAGAGCATGCAATTTGCAGCAGCTGCTAGAAAATGCTAAGGCAGAAGCTAGAAAAATACTAATAACTGTACATCATGATGGCAGTGTTATAAAATAGATAATGGAATGAATTAAGAGGGTGTGAGAATGCCACTGGCAGGAAATTTTTTTGGCTGGTCCTTCACTGCCATGAGCATCTTCAAAGCGCTGCTGCACCCTGTAGTAGTTATACTGCTAATGCAAATCTGTGTGTGCTTTACCATGATGGCGACTTGTTACTGGATGAGGAAGGTGAAACTCTGCATTGACAACGAGGTTCAAGGACTGAGGCTGGCCAATTGCCTCCTACCATAGTCAAGAGCAAGACTGGATTGGCCTCTGTGTTTGCCAACAAGAAGAACCTTTAGCTCTGCTTTTGGCTGCATCTCAGCAGGTGTTGAGTGGTGGGGACACAGGCCATGCCAGACATCGATGCAAGGGATCGCCTCCTCTGTTATAAGAGGGCCAACCAGGAGGGAAGGGCAGGCCAAGCAGCCCGTGGTTGGTACGAGAGATGATTTAGTCCAAATCCCCTGCTCAAGCAGGGTATTCTAAAGCAGGTTTCATCACCCTCACAGTAAAAAAAAAAAAAAAAAAGCAAAAGTTAGCATAAGTAACTATTGTAAGTAATAATAATATAATAAGTATTGTATTTGAACATTCCATCTTTAAATGCTAAAGTCAAGAAACTGCTCTTTTGTGATTTAAGACTCCTCAAGCAGAGAAGGGGATAAGGAAAGCCAAGGACTGAGTTTTTGGAAGTAACAGCATCTGTCGCCAGCTTCCCATGACTCCCAGTATGTCTGGCCAATTCATTGGTGTCGTGGTTTAAACCCAGTCAGGTAACTTGTTCACTCACTCCCAGTGAGTGGTGCCGAGCTGACAACAATCGAGGTCCGTGTCCGTCTCCCCCCCCCCCGGGGCTCTCCCCTTCCCCGCTCCCGGAGGAACGGGGAGGAGGATCGAGAGAGTGCAACTCCTATGGGTTGAGACAAGAACAGTCCAGCAACAAATCACCACCGCTACTATCAACTACAACAATGATAAGGGAAAATAACAAGGGAAGAGAATACGATACCACTGGCCAAGAAAGCGAGTTCCACCTGGAAGCCCCTGTCCTTCCGGGTAACTCCCAATTACCCCCCCCCACCCCGGGCATGACGTGCTGTGGTATGGAATACCTCCCCGGCTAGCCCGGGTCAGGCGCCCCGTCTCTGCTTCCTCACAGCTTCCCCTCCTCCCTGGCAGAGCATGAGCCTCACAGAGTCCTTGGTCAGGGTAAACATCACTTAGCAACAACCGAAAACATCGGCTTCACCAACACTGTTCTCAAGCTAGAAGTCAAAACACAGCACTGCACCAGTTAACACAAAGGAAAAACATGACTGCTACTTCTGAACCCAGGACAATTGGTGATATATTGTCTTTGGAGCTTGGGCATCACTGCTTTGCTTTGTTTTTCCTCCATGTCATCTAGAGACTTGTTGCTAACTTGTGAAGAACAGAAGCTAAAGTACCATGCAAAACAAAAAAGGGGGAGATATGGGAACTGCAAGCTATCCTGTTCCTGCTATGTGGGTAATTAAAGAAGAAGCCTTGCTGATAGTGCACCTGGGTCTTGAGTAAGCCAGGGAGTGTTTGGGTGCAAGGTCAGGCTGGGAAGCAGCCTGGGGAGTGATTGTTTATAGAATGGAATTTATAGTGACTGAAAACAGTCACTGGGAATGATGTAGTTGCTGTTTGGCTTCATGGCTTGGACCTGTGTGTGTATGCTATATATTACCATGCTGGAGTGAATAAAGTGGAATTAGTTGTGAAAGCAGCGTGTGTGTGTGCGTGTTTAGCCTCTTTCTTTATAGATGCTGCAGAGCTCCAGCCACACTGCCCAAGTTGCAAAAGTCAAGGTGATGTGGTTTAAACCCACAAGCCAGCAGCTAAGTACCACACAGACACTCACTCACTGCTCCCCACTTCCCTGCCCCTCCCTGGATGGGATGGGGAGGAGACTCAAGAGAATGTAAAACCCATGAGATAAGAACAGTTTAATAACTAAACTGAAGGAGGCCTACAAGGATGCCAGAGAGGGACTCTTCATCAGGGACTATAGCGATAGGACAAGGAGTAATGGGTTTAAACTAAAACAGGGGAAATTCAGGTTAGATATAAGGAAGAAGTTCTTTACTCTGAGGCTGGTGAGGTACTGGAACACGTTGCCCAGAGAAGTGGTAAATGTTCCATCCTTGGCAGTGTTCAAGGCCAGGTTGGACAGAGCCTTGGGTGACATGGTCTAGGATGAGGCATCCCTGCCCATGGCAGTGGGGTTGGAACTAGATGATCTTAAGGTCCTTTCCAACTGTAACCATTCTATGATTCTATGATTCTATGATAATAGAAAGAACAACAAAAAAAAACTAATGATAATTTTAATGAAAAAAAAATTAAAAAACTCGAAGCTCAGAAAACACAAGTGATGCACAGTGCAATCACTTACCACCCCCTGATTGATACACAGCCTGACATGAGCAGTGATCCATCGCTTCCAGGTAACCCTCCAGTTTATATACTGGGCATGATGTGCTGTGGTATGGAATACCCCTTTGGCTAGTTTGGGTCAGGTGTCCTGTCTCTGCTCCCTCCCAGCTTCTTGTGCCCCTCCTCACTGGCAGAGCACCTTGATCAGGGTAAGCATTACTTAGGAACAACTAAAACATCAGTGTGTTATCAGCATTGTTCTCAGACTAAAGCCAAAAAACGGCACCATATCGGCTACTAGGAAGAAAATTATCTCTATCCCAGCTGAAAACAGGATATGAGACTATCTATATGTTGCATCTCTGCCTTGATGGCCTAGAGGTGTCATGGGACCACAGGGCTAAAAATAATTCACCCTAAATCCATCTTAGCCACTTCAGTCTTAGCAGCTTGATCCACCTGTTGGTTATTTTGGTGTTCCTCAGTGGGCATCAGATTGAGTACATGAGCATCTACATGGCGTACCTTCACAACCAAGTTCTGTACCCGGGCAGCAATATCTTGCCACAGTGCAGCAGCCCAGACAGGTTTACCTCTGCATTGTCAGTTACTCTTCTTCCATTGCTACTATCAACCCCACAGGACATTTGCCAATATCAATGAGTCAGTAGAGAGGTAAAGTACTGGCCATTTTCCTCCTTCAGAAACCTCTAAAGCCAGCTTGATGTGAAGCTGAAAGAATTAAAGTGCGTGGCACCGAAGAAAGTGGAAAACGCGGAGCCGCAGGGACGTCGGCTGGGTTCGATCCGGCAGGACCAGGATCGGGAGGTAGACGCCTCGGAACAGAGCCTAGTGAGCCCAGAAGACACTGCGCAGTGCAAATAAGGTAAGAGCCGACGGGGTCTGGAAGAGGGTTAGGATGGGGAATCAATTAAGTAAAGAAAAAAGTAAGGAAAAAAATTGGGGCATGCCTGTGGGATCAAGTTACTTGTGGGTTTAAGGAGGCGAAGTCTCTTGCTGCCCCCTGGTTACTACTAAAAGGGACTCTAGCCGCAAACAGGCGGCAAAATCTGTTTTTACAGCTCTCTCTGACTCGCCTTCACAACAGCAGGGCTCGGCACCTACATTAGATTCAGCACCCGGTGCTACAGCCATGGTAGTGTCGTCTGTTTAGGGCATAAAACATTCTGGTCAAAAACCAGCACGCAGTAAGGTACGAATGTTTGAGGACCCTGCGCCTTTCCCCTATCCTGTGTCGACAACGCCTTTATCGGCGGTAGCTCCAGTTGATACTCGGGAGCCTGTAGGGGCTAGTGAGGAAATGAAACAAACTGATGTTAACCCTTTTCGTGCCGCTACTGCCCCTGAACTTAGTCCCCAAGAATTTTTGCTGGGGTGGGAGTCTCCTAAGGAGGAGAGTGTAACTCCGAATAAATACCCACCTCCACCACATAAACCACCGCTTGCATCGCTCCCACTGGAGCTGCAAAATGAGTGGAACTGGCGACAATGGACGAAATCCTTAGATAAGCAATTGCAGGACTTGCGGGATCGTCTGGACAAGTTGGGGGAGGAGAGGGAGCAAGCCCCAGAAAAAACGGAAAAAACAGAAAAACCGGAAAACCCAGATAAAATCAGTCCGTGTGATGTGCCGTTACCACCGACTCCTACATCTAATAAAGCCAATCCGAGTGCCATGAGATGGCGAGGCTGCATTCAGGATGCAATTATAGACGGTACTATTTTACCGATAGATGTTCCCACTGCATTCCCTGTTATTATAAATCCTCAGGGACAGTCTGTCTGGACTCCTATGGACTGGAAAGCTGTGAAAGAAATTAAGGGAGCAATTAGTATGGGTTGTCTTCCTCATATACCCAGCAAATGATGTCTGCTTTCTTTTCTAGTAATGTTCTAACTCCAAATGATTGTCTCAGAGTGGCTGCAATTTTATTAACTCCTTCACAGCTCCTGCATTTTAAAAGTGGGTTTGAGGAGCTTGCTGCAAGGGCTGCAGATGAGAATTCAGAGTGTAATCCTCATCGCCCTTTGCACGGTGTTTCATCTGAAATGTTATTGGGAAAGGGACAATTTCACCCTGATGGAGTACAAGCTTGTATGAAAATTGAAGTTTTACAGCAAGCACAGCAATTGGCTTTAGCTGCTCTGAAAGCTGTGCCGGAAGCAGGAAAGCCTAATCCTTCATATACATCAGTAAAGCAGGGACCTCCTGAGCCCCATATGCAATTTATTGACAGATTGACAGAGGCTATCGAAAAGAATATTGATCTGGCATCTAATGCTAAAGAATCGATGCTTATGTCTCTGGCTATGGAAAATGCTAACCCAGCTTGTAAGCATATTTTGCAGGTTTTGCCAAAATCTGCTGGTCTTCAAGAAATGATGGATGCATGTTCTAAAGTGGGCACAGCAGAGGAAAAGGCTGGATACATGGCTACTGCCGCTGCTGTTAAACCCCTGCCACAACAAGGTCAGGGTGATCGTGGGGATCCTAAAGGTACGAGATGTTACAGTTGTGGACGGATGGGACATTTTAAAAAGCAGTGTACTGTAAAGAAAATTAGTTCAGCAACCCGACCCCCTCAGGGTGGTGTTACTGGTCTTGCAGACAAATGTATTAAATGTGACAAATTTGGCCACAAGACAATTGAATGTTGTTCAAAGTTTAAAAAAGACAGAACCCTGTTGGGAAACTTGAATGTGAGTGCGATGCCACCCCGCACGACAACACAAAATCAGGGTGTCTGGACTGCATCCCCTCCGCCACCACAGGGAGTGCCGGAGTGGACGTGGCAACAGCAATAGATTTTACCATAACTGATACTTCTGTTCATTGTATTCCATCTAAATTAAATGGGCCCCTTGGTCATGGGTTATGTGCTTTGCTACTGGGACAATCATCAACATCAAGGAAAGGAATCTTTGTATTACCCAGTGTAATTGATGCTGACTATACTGGAAATATTGGGATCATGGTGCAAACGCATGCTCCTCCGGTCAACATCCCTGAAAATTCGAAAATAGCTCAAATCTCAAATGATGATCTGACTGATCTCATGCCCCTTTTAAAGGGTGAGTCAAAGGCAGAACAAAAGAGTTCTATCAAAAGCTCAGTATGAGGCCTTAGATCACATCATGACAAAAATCACTAATCTTGTCCCGATTGCCAAGGCCAAGCAGCAGGTATAGGCCTTGGAGTCAACCCTCGAGGCCTCCAGCCTCTTCAGCTTTGGCAAATGGATGTGACTCATGTACCCTCTTTCGGGAAATTGAAATATGCCCATGTTACTATTGACACTATTCTCCTACAGGACAAGCTATTATTGAACGAACACATCAAACTTTGAAACAACTGTTGGAATAACAAAAAACGGGGGAAGGACTTACACCGGTAGCAAGGATACAGAAAGCTGTATATGTTATGAATTTTTTGCGATTGACAGGAGACTTTAATGATCCCCCGGCCATAATACATGGTCAGGCATTAGGTTCAGGTTATATGACTAAAACTCTGGGTGTTCTGGTCCAGTATAAGGATTTGGAAACCGGCATTTGGAAAGGTCCTGCAGAAGTGTAAGCGGCGAGGAGAAGCAAGACACGCCAACCCAATATGGGTGATAAGCAAACTTCTACTTTATTTGTGGCGCACTTCGCTTATATCCACATGGTGTTTAGCCACGCCTACTAGTCAGAACAGTATTCGTTAGTTCTACACAGCTTCCTTCACATTCTCCTCCCACATCCGGTATCCGGTTACCTGTGAGGCCTACACCTTGCCTTGCTCACACAAGGCCTCTAAGGATCCATGGCCTTGCTCTTGCAGCCATTCTGCAACAATTCCCCACTTTTTCTTTGTGCAAGCAAAACAGTGTGGGTTGTTCTGTTCACCTGTTTCATCACGCAACTATAAGCAAGTCTAACAACTACAGTGATTAAAATAGCAATGATACATAAGCGCAGTCCTTCAAATAGCAGTGTTTTAAGCCAACCTGTAATGCCCCATGAGGACAACCATTTAGTTATCCCTAAGTCATTGCTCACTTGCAGTTGCTGGGTAAGCTGAGCCAGGGTTTCAGCTGTGCATGTATCGAATTAGAATGACCAGAAAGATTCATACAACACATTCCATCAAACTCTTCACATCCATGTCCCTGTTCCAACAACAAAAGGTTCTGTAGTGTTGCATGTCTTAGAGAGTCAACATTAAACAACAAATCAGGAATTGCCTTCGATGTAGTATTTGTCTGCTTAGCAACTCAGCAACTCAGTCTGTTTAGCTGAGCCAAGGCCCCGGCTGAAGCACTTACAGTGATTTGGCATATTATGACTGGATACGTGCCTTGAAGACCCTTAGTGACTAGCATGTAATTGGTTAAACACAGGTGTGAGAACTCAACCTTGGAAGCTTGCCAACAGTCCACAGTTCTCATTAACTTGGTGAATTCCAGCCTCTTATCTTGCTTGCTTAAGCTTCTTCGGGCCTCTCATGGCCTTGCTGTATCTTTCAGGATTATTCAGAGTTTATGTACCAATTATGCATTCCCCCGTGAGAACACTGCCTCCACATCTCCCCACTTTTGTTTTATCCAGTAACAAGTTGCTACTACAGCAAGGCACACACGCATTTACATTAGCAGAGTAACTATTACAGGGTGCAGCAGCATTTTGAAGATGCTGATGGTAGCGAGGGACTAGCCAAAGAAATTTCTTACCACTGGAATTCTCCCACCCTCTTAATTTGTTCCATTACCTGCTTTATAACAGTACCATTGTATTAGAATCTTTCTAGCTTTTGCCTTAGCATTTTTCTAGCAGCTACTGCAAATTTGCATACTCTAACATCTCTTTTACAAGTGACAAATCTATACAATACAAAATGCAGTTTCTTATTAGCGACTGGCTAGTAAATACAGGTGGTTTTATACACAAAATCACAACCTCTAATAATAGCTACTTTACAAGCACACATAGTCAGGATGTTACTTTTCAGTTGCCCCCAAGTGATGTTTTGCAGTTATTCGTTCTTTCTCTTCCTCTATCTCATTCTGCTTGGGGTATTCACGGTCAGCTCCTGTAGCTGAGGCATCAGGTTTTTCCATTCGTCTGTCCAGCTCATGGCAAGGCTTGACAAACTTTGCAGGCAGGAGGACACAATGCAGGCAGGAGGACACAAATATACCCCCTCCCCCAGGTTATCAGTTCTTCAGAAGTAGACAGGTTAGACAGGTTAAATGCAGCATCATTACTCTCTGCCCCCCCCCCCCCTTTTTTTTTTTTTTTGCAAAAGCCGTCCTGCTGGGCAGCAACTATAGCGGCCTGCCTGCTTCAGCAGCAACTATAGCGGCCTGCCTGCTTCAGCAGCAACCATAAATAAACCTGGGGGAAAGGGTATATTTGTGTCCTCCTGCCTACAGGTCCACGGCGACTGCCTGCAAAGTTTGTCAAGCCTTGCCATGAGCTGGACAGACGAATGGAAAAACCTGATGCCTCAGCTACAGGAGCTGACCGTGAATACCCCAAGCAGAATGAGATAGAGGAAGAGAAAATCTAATGATTGCAAAACATCACTTGGGGGCTACTGAAAAGTAACTGCTTGAATATGTGTGTGTGCTTGTAGAGTAGCTATTATTAGAGGCTGTGATTTTGTGTATATAACCACCTGTATTTACTAGCCAGTCGCTAATAAGAAACCACACCTTGTATTATATAGATTTGTCACTTGTAAAAGAGATGTTAGAGTATGCAAATTTGCAGTAGCTGCTAGAAAATGCTAAGGCAAAGGCTAGAAAGATTCTAATACAATGGTAGTGTTATAAAGCAGGTAATGGAATAAATTAAGAGGGTGGGAGAATTCCAGTGGTAAGAAATTTCTTTGGCTAGTCCCTCTCTGCCATCAGCATCTTCAACATGCTGCTGCACCCTGCAATAGTTACTCTGTTAATGTAAATTTGTGTGTGCCTTGCTGTAGTAGCGACTTGGTACTGGATGAAGGAGGTGAAACTCTGCATTGACAACAAGGTGCAAGGACTGAGGCTGACCAAATGCCTGCTACCACAGTCAAGGGCAAGACTGGGTTGGCCTCTGTGTTTGCCACCAAGAAGAACCTTTAGCTCTGCTGTTGGCTGCAACCCGGCAGGCGTGGAGCGGTGGGGACACATGCCATGCCAGACCTTGATGTGAAGGATGGCCTCCCCTGTTACCAGAGAGCCATACAGCAGAAAAAAGGGGCAGGCCCAGCAGCCTGTAGTCGGCATATATTGGAGATATGATCTAGGCCAAATTCCCTGCTCAAGTAGGGTCACCCAAAACATATATAAAACAAAAAGGGAGAGATGGGGAGGCAGTGATCTCATGGGAAAATGCATAATTAGTTCATAAATTCTGAATAACAGGTAGGACCATTCTCCCTGGCTGTGGTGTAAAGCACATTTTTCACATCTTGCCCTGTTCAGACTGGTCCAAGGGCTGATGCATGAACTATCTCTCATTTAAATTGTTCAAAGGCTTGTTGTCGCTCTGGGCCTCATGTGAAATCATTCTTCCGGGTCACTTGATAGAGAGGGCTTACAATCAGACTGTAATTTGGGATGTGAGTTCTCCAGAACCCCACGACAGCTAAGAAAGCTTGTGTTTCTTTCTTATTAGTTGGTGGAGACAGTGTTGTTATCTTGTTGATCACATCTGTGGGGATCTGGCAACTTCCATCTTGCCATTTTATTCCCAAATGTTGGATCTCCTGTGCAGGTCTATGCCTGGTCATAGTATGCTCCGCTTAATTCTCGTAAAAATGGACTAGTATTCATTACTGTAGGATCAGGTGTAACATCAGCCCTCCCGCTCTATCTGGGAAGCTGCCCATTGGAGAATGGAGCAACAAGTCTTCTGGACAAGCCCCAATTTTTGGTTGCTTTTCCTTGCAATTCACATACCCATTCCTCCAGAATTAAGGTAGGTTTTCCATCCCACTTCCTCATGTCCTCTCTGTGGTCTCTCAGGTAAAAATGCAGGGTACCCTGTGGAGTGTACCTTCTATATCCTCCCTCTCAACAGGAAGGATGTTGTTGATGCGGGAGTCACAGACAACGCAGAGACGATCAATGTGATCAAGCGATTGCCATTTATTACAAAGCCTTAACTCCTTATATACTATTTCTTACATGCACTTACAGTGATTTGGCATATTATGATTGGATACATGTCTTGAAGACCCTTAGTGACTAACATATAATTGGTTAAGCGCAGGTGTGAGAACTTGACCTCAGAAGCTTGCCAACAGTCCACAGTTCTCATTAACTCAGTGAATTCCAGCTTCTTCTTATCTTGCTTGCTTAAGCTTCCTCGGGCCTCTCATGGCCTTGCTGTATCTTTCAGGATTATTCAGAGTTTATGTACCAATTATCTATTCTCCTGTGAGAACACTGCTTCCACAGGATGTTATTATTGTTAATAGCTGAAATGCTGGTCCATACTGGTGGGGTGTAGGTTCCATCCTCTTTTTGTTGCTGGAACTCTTTGAACAGTTTCTCACATTGTTTGGAAAGCTGTTCCACAGCCAAGACATAAGACCATAGGAAGGAAGAAAGGTTTTCTTTTCATTGCCAGATTTGTCAATCTAATTCATTCACTGTTGGTGCTTCTGGGCCTACACAGGTCAATATTGCCAGTGGTCTGGCATATGACAATGGTGCACTTTGTGCCACTTGCTGCCACATGACTGATAGGCACTGGACTCTGTCTGGATCTGTAGGTAACTGTGTGTTGTTCAGATCAAAATAAACCATCTGTAATGCAGCTAATTCCCTCAGGTACTGGATACCTCTCCCTATTGTCATCCACTTCCCTGGGATGCATACATCTTCCATGAAGGGATACCTTTCCCTCACAACTGATAGGAGTCACCTCCAGATGCTGAGGGATTGTGTCCCGTTTCTAATCTCCTTGTCAATGCCTGCTTCCCTGGAAAGTGATTCTAACTTCTTGGCTTCCCTACCCTCTAAGTCCAGGCTACTTGCTCCATTATCCCAGCATTGGAGTAGACAGGTGATAATGTGCTCACCTGGACAGTGACCGAAATCCTTTCATATATCCGCAGCTCACTCAGGGAAAGGAACTGAAAGGTAACCTCTGGTTCTGCCTCTTCCTCTGTTTCTTGTGATGACCCTGCTTCATCCATTTTCACTACTCGAGGTGACTTCCTTGTCAATTTCTTCTGTTCAGGGGTGACTGATAGCAGCACAGATTGGTTCTTTGGTTCAGCTGTAGTGCCTGCTAGTGGGGTTGGAGTGGCCGCAGTGCTCATCACCAGAGTTGAAGGATCTGCTGTGCTCATCCTTGGGTTGGAGTAGTTGCCGTGCTGATTGCCAGGGATGGAGTAGCCACAGTGTCTGTTGCTTTGCCATCATATCCAGAGACATTCTTTTCCCATTGAGGGTACTGGATATTGTTGAGCAGGGCTCTGAAGGCATAGGCCAGGGTTAGGGTAGGACAAGGGTAGTGATAGGACAAGGGGTAGTGGGTTCAAACTAAACAAGGGGAAGTTTAGGTTAGATATAAGGAAGTTCTTTACTGTGAGGGTAGTTCCAGTGATCCTGGAACAAGTTGCCCAAGGAAGTTGTGAATGCTCCATCCCCGGAAGTGCTCAAGGCCACATTGGATGAGGCCTTGAGTGACCTGGTCTACTGTGAGGCATCCCTGCCCATGGCAGGTGGGTTGGAACTAGATGATCTTAAGGTCCTTTCCAATCCTAACCATTCTATGAGTCTATGGCATTTATTAAGCACATAGACCACCAAAATCTGCACAGGACTGTTTTTAGATACATTTTGTTTCCTTTCTGTTTGGCTGCCAGTAAGTTTCTGGCAGTAAATAAATAAAAAATGTAAATGCCTGATCATTCTAAATTATAGTTCTAAATTATAGTTCTAAATTATAGTGCAGTATATATAACAACATTTTGGCTTTTATCTTTCACGTTATACTGATTATCAATGGTTTGTATTAGACCATTTATCACATAGTGTGAAGTAGTACATTCTAAAATAAGTAAAAAATCCACTATTTTTGAATAAGTTCTTCACCATTTTAATTTTGGAATTCATTAAAACAATTTAAAACAAATAATAAACACCATGTTTAAGTACTAATTTTTAAACTGTGATCAAAATATTAAGAGAATAACATACATTTTTAATATCAAGATTTTAAACATAATCTTTCTTGGTCTTCCATGAACATTCAATCTATTTTTTTTTAATAGTTAGAAAATTATACTGCTTTGCCCATTGTAAAGATGAGTGAAAATCTTGCTTTACATATCAGTTTTCTTGGTTTTGTTTTTGTTTGTTTGTTTGATTTGATTTGGGGGGGAGGACTTAACCTTATTTTATTCATTGCAACTTTGGAGAAAGATATTTTTGCAAGAATGCCTTGCAGACTATATTAATTTAAATCTCACTGTCCTGGGTTCAGCAGTAGCAGTCATTTTTCTCCTTCTTAGTAGCTGGTGCAGTGCTGTGTTTTTGACTTTAGCCTGAGAACAATGCTGATAACACTGATGTTTTTAGTTGTTGTTAAGAAATGTCTACCCCAATCAAGGACTTTTCAGTCTCATGCTCTGCCAGGGAGGAGGGGCATGGGAAGAAGGGAGGAAGCAGAGACAGGATGCATGACCCAAACTAGCTAAAGGGGTATTCTACACCACAGCATGTCATGCCCAGTATATAAACTGGAGGGAGTTACCCAGAAGGCCCAGATCGCTGTTCGGGTTGGGCTGGGTATCAGTTGGTGGTTGGTGAGCAATTGTATTCTCTTCCCTTGTTATTTCCCCTTATCATTATTATTTTATTATTATTGGTGGTAGCAGTAGTGGTTTTGTGCTATACCTTAGTTACTGGACTGTTCTTATCTCAACCTGTGGGAGTTACATTCCTTCGATTCTCCTCCTCCACCCCCTCCCCCCTGGAGCAGGGGGAGGAAGAACAGCGGGGAGTGAGTGAGCGGTTCTGAGTTACCAGCTGGGCTTAAATCAAGACACTCACTTTCACCACATAAATAAGCTTAAAGATTTTTAGCCTTCTATTAGCAAACCAGAAAACTTCAGAAAAAGTAAAGAAGATTGGGCATTTAAATCAAGAATAATTTAAATTATTTCATATTTTAGATTTGGCTTATTTAGCAGTGTTATTACCCCATGTTTCTACTTATTTAGAAGTGTTATTACCCCATGTTTCTACTTCAGGTAAGGTAATGGCATGCAAGAGGAAAGCCTGCTGTATATTTTGTTAGCAATTTAAACAGTTTGGTGTGTATAGGAATTACAGTTTATTTTTGAAAGATGCAGTGAACACAGTGTATAGGATAGGGGTTTGAAAAATGATAACAAGCTAGTTATTATTGGATGGATCTGTGAGTTTCCAAATAATGTATCAAGCTCTCTGGAAATCTCTGTTATACTCATCAATCTATAAAGGGAGGAAGACTGCAGCACTAGGGAACTTTTCTATACAACGCTATCTACAACTAAATGTTTTAATAAAGGAAATATAAAGGCAAAATAACTTACTTTCCTACTTTAAATGAGGATTTTCTGCTACAATTTTTTAGTTCTTCAAGGCTGTTGAAAATATCAGTGTGATGATAAACTTCCAGGGACTAAATGTTTAATTTATTAATATTTAACTACATTTATTAAAATCTTTCCTATCTTAAAACATCTTCCTTTTGTAAATCCATTTGGATAGCTTACAGAAGCTGGCTAAATACTGTTTTTAAGCCACTTTCACATTTAAGTTCTACACACAGTGAATATTATAAGTTGATAAAAATTGTATGAAGGCATGAAAAATAACAGTAAGTCCTGAAAAAATAAGCTTTCAATAATTGGATTTTATTACCTAAAGGTAGTAAAAATGAACATGAATAGGCTATTATGGACTATGAGAAATGGTGTTTTCCTAAAATGTCATTTGTCATTAGTTTTTATGTGTTTGTCCTCCTATAAAATGAATGGCCGTTATTGCTAAAATATTTATTCTTCAGAGTAGGAACTTTTCAGATGTCAATGGAGGAGATCCAGCCTCTATCAAATATTTGTCTGACCTTCCCTCTGAAAATGTGGTCATTTCAAATTCAGTCAAGCTATTGACTTCAGAAAATCTCACTTTTTACATACTCCCTAGAAACTGTACAACTGGCTACTAAATTGTCAAGACTCACATCAACACCCCCCAAACTGATCAAGACTTCTATTGTATCTTCAAAGATGTTGTGGTTTAAGTTCAAACAGCAGCTAAGCACCCTGCAGCCACTCACTCACTGCCCCCCCCCGGTGGGATGGGGAGGAGAATCAGAATGCTCCTTGAACTCTGACAGATTTGGTTCTGTGACCACTTCCCTAGGGAGCCTGTTCTGGTGACCACCCACCCTCTCAGTGAAGAACCTTTTCCTAATGTCCAATCTGAACTTCCCCAATGCAGTTTCACTCCATTTCCTCATGTCCTATTGCTGGTCACCAGAGAGAGGAGATCAGCACCTCCCCCCCCACTGCCCCCTTGAGTGAGTTATATACTGCAATGAGGTCACCCCTCAGCTTTCTCTTCTCCAAGCTGAACAAATCAAGTGACCTCAGCCATTCCTCATAAGTTTTGCCCTCGAGGTCTTTCACCATCTTGATTGTGATCTGGACACACTCTAATAGTTTGATGCCCTTTTTATACTGAGGCACCCAAAACTGGACACAGTACTTGAGATGGGGCTGCACCAGTGCAGCATAGAGCCTCCCTTGACTGACTAGCTATACTGTATGTGATTCACCCCAGGAGCATTGGAGTTGTCTAGGAGTTGACCCTTTTGGCTGCCAGGGCATACTGTTGACTCACATTAAACTTGCCATCAATCCGAAACCCCAAAACTTTTTCCACAGGCCTGCTCTCCAGCCTCTCATCCACCAATTTGTACATATAACCAGGATTACCCCATCCCAGGTGCAGAATTTGTCACTTGCTCTTGTTAAATTTCACACAGTTGGTGATTGCCCAGCTCTTTATTCTATCCAGATCTCTCTGTAAGGCTTCTCTATCCTCAAGGGAGTCCACAGCTCCTCCTAGCTTAGTATCATTGGCAAACTTACATAATGTAAATTTGATTCCTGTGTCCAGATCATTTATAAAAACATTGAAGAGCACTGGCCCTAACATTGAGCCCTGGGGAACCCCACTGGTGACTGGCAGCCAGCCTGATGTAAACCTATTTACTATAAGTCTTTGAGCATGACCCTTCATCCAATCGCTCACCCAACAGTGTCCAAAGAAGGGCAAATTAGCAGGTCTAGAGCACAAGCGTTATGAGGAGCAGCTGACGGAACTGGGTTGTTTCATCTGGAAAAAAGGAGGCTGAGGGAAGACCTTAACACTCTCTACAACTATCTGAAAGGAAGTTGTAGTGAGGTGGGTGCCAGTCTCTTCTCCCAAGTAACAATCCATAGAAGAAGAGGAACTGGCCTCAAGTTGTGCCATTGTGCCATTTGATTTTTCCCGGAGGCTGGTGCATGGTAGGGGACGTGATATACCCACTCAATGCCATGCTCTTTGGCTCAAGTGTCTATAAGTTTGCTCCAGAAATGAATCCCATTGTCTGACTCAGTTCTCTCTGGGGTGCCATGTCGCCACAAAATCTGTTTCTCAAGTCCCAGGATCGTGTTCCTGGCAGTGGTTTGGGGCACAGTGTACGTTTCCAGCCATCCGGTGGTTGCTTCCACCATGGTAAGCACATGGCTTACCATGTGCTTATATTTCTTAACCAAGAAATATAATTATTTATGTTGTCTTAGAGTACCAGTCCCACCAGTCTGACATGCCATTCCCAACAAACTTTAAAATCTCAGAAGGTGCCAAAATATGCATTCAAAAATGCATCTGGCTCATTTTTCAGTGGGCAAAACATTTCTGGTGATCAGGTGAGCCATAACATTTGTCATATTGATACCAATGGAACAGCTCAGCTTGGGGCATGATAATCGCAGTGCTGACCTTACTTTTCCCAAATGTTGACCTTATTGTTCTACACAGACATCTGAGCTGCTTATGGATTAAGCACTTTAAGTAAAACTACTGATGTTAATTTGTCAAAAAATGCTGGCTTTGTGACTTGGCAGTTCACTAGAAGCTCAAGAAGCCTGTATGGAAGGGCAAGGTAAACATTTGGGCACAAGAACATCATTTCAGTGTCCCAAGCTTATTTGATCCTTTCCCTCCTTCCCTGACACTACATTGCTTCCTTGGAAAAGGAGATAATACAACCAAAAGAAAACAGTTGAAGAGGAAAAAAAAAAAAAGAAAATACAAAAGGAAAGTTTTTCTTTCATAGGTACTGCATGCATTCAAAAATATCTTAAAGTAGGTGGATATTAACATCAACTGGAAAATAGTTACTTTAATGCAGTTCTCAAAATGTATTTGGGGCTTACATGTATCTTGTTTATGCAAGTGATATGGATTCCTTTAAATGACCCAAGATTAAGCATTACTGTTTTTCACATAGTATGTTACATTTTTGCTATTTTATTTTTGTATTTTATATGACTGAAAATAATGAAAATATTTCTTAGAACTTCCTGAATGCAAGCAAAAAACATGCTATTTTTAAAAAATAACCTTCTTTTACTGATTCCTCCTTTGATTGGCTTAAATGTTAACAAACTGATGCATTTTTCTAGCTGAACGACCAGTAGGTTATTTGCTTCATTACTTTCTGATATTTTCTAGAAAATTTGAAAGATTAAAGTTGTACTAATATCTTTTGATCCAAGTTTTACATCTTGAGTTTTAAATTGATATAAAAATTAATATTTTCACAATGCTGCAGTCACAAACCTGTATTATTTGCCATTCCATTATAGAGAAGAACAGTGCTTGACCTGAGACCCTGTGCTGTTGAAAGTTTACTCTGTAGAACTAAGAATGCTGATTTACATCACTAGTTATAAGTCAGTTTCTTCTCAGTTCTGTAGTCCACAATCTGGATCAATCCTCAACAAGGTTCTTTCTACTGTTTTGCATAAGAGGCTGTCAGTGCCCTTGCTCAGCACCAACACGAGTAATGGGTTTGCATGGGAACTGGTATAATTTTTTTTTTTTTCCATGAGAAACACTAAATTTACTTCAGGACCCCCTTTAATATTCTCTCTAGTATGGATTTACTGATCAGTATCAATCACCAGGAAGATGGCCAATGTAGGTTTAACAAGAAATACAATACTGATTTTCCTCAGTGGATCAATCTGACGTGTACCTAAAATAAAGACAGCTTGATGCATGTGGAATATAAGAACAGACGCTCCTGCTATGGCAATGACATTTTTCTAGAACAAGGAACAATTTTTGAAAGGATTGTCCAGCAAAGCTGTGTAATACTGTTATCTCCAATACCAGCTTCTGATACAAAAGGACACTTCCATGCTTTTCCTGAGAAGCCAAAATTGGCCTCAGCACCATTAAAATTCTAGCACAGAAACAAAGGCTTCTCAGACTCCACAGAAGTAACTCATATTACTCTGAGATACAGTCAATACAAACACTTTCCAAAGTTGGTATTACAAGATATATTAGTAAGAATCAACCAATACCACTTAGAAGAAACTTTCACTTGAAAAGCTTATTAAAATGTCACAAAATATTTATAGTTCGCAGTTTCGACATTTTTTTTGACCTTCATCCCTTACCTTTTCTATCTCTGAGATGTTACCCAAAAGTTTATCAAGGTTCACCACACTGATTTTCTCCATAGTTTTTTCATGGCTGCAATTAATTTTTCTGGAACACTTAATCCAGTGATCACTGTATATATAAAAAATGAATTTATATATTTCTCATTCATATTATATCAAAAGTTTCCATATGCACAAATGTAAACAGAACGCAGACTACTGCGTGCTGTGTTGCTTTTTGTTGCTTTTTCTTTTAATTAATCAATTTTTGCATGTGAAGCTGAACTTCAACCAACATAAGATCTTACATTTCTAGGAAATGCAGTGAAATCCCAAGCAAAATCTATCAAACTGTTAGATGATCTGATGGAGGCTAGGAAGGCTCTGCAGAGGGATCTGGACAGGCTGGATCAATGGGCTGTGGCCAATGGCATGAGGTTCAACAAGGCTAAGTGCTGGGTCCTGCATTTGGGCCACAAGAACACCATGCAATGCTACAGGCTTGGGGAAGAGTGGCTGGAAAGCTGCTTGGCAGAAAAGGACCTGGGGGTGCTGACTGACAGATGGTTGAACATGAGGCTGTAGTGTGCCCAGGCAGCCAAGAAGGCCAATAGCATCCTGGCTTGTATCAGAAATAGTGCAACCAGCAGGGCCTGGGAAGTGATCACCCCCCTTTACTGGGCTCTAGTGAGGCCACATCTCGAGTACTGTGTTCAGGTATGGACCCCTCATATAAGAAAGACATTGAGGTGCTGGAGCAGGTCCAGAAAAGAGCAACAAAGCTGGTGAAGGGTCTGGAGAGCAGGTTTTATGAGGAATAGCTGAGGGAACTGGGGTTGTTTAGTCTGGAGAAGAGAAGGCTCAAGGGGGACCTCATCGCTCTCTGCAACTACCTGAAAAGAGGTTGTAGTGAGGTGGGGGTCAGTCTCTTCTCCCAAGTAACAAATGACAGGACAAAAGGTAACTGCCTCAAGCTGCACCAGGGGAGGTTTAGATTGGACATTAGGAAAAATTTCTTAACAAAGAGGGTAGTCAGATATTGGTACAGGCTTCCCAGGAAAGTGGTGGAATCACTGTCCCTAAAAGCGTTCAAAAAAAGTGTAGATGACGATCTTAGTGACATGGTTTAGTGGTGGACTTGGTTCTGGGGTAATGCTTGGACTTGATGATCTTAAAGGTCTTTTCCAACTGTCCTGGGTTCAGCAGTAGCAGTCATTTTAATCCTTCTTAGTAGCTGCCGCAGGTTTTGACTTTCACCCTGGGAACAACACTGATAACACTGACGTTTTTAGTTGCTGCTTAGTAATGTTTAGTCTGACCAAGGACTTTCTGAGTCTCATGTTCTGCCGGGGAGGAAAGGAACCTGGGAGGAAGCAAAGACAGGACACCTGACTCAAACTAGCCAAAGAGGCATTCCATACCACAGCACGTCATGCCCACTAAATAAACTGGAGACAGTTACCCGGAAGGGCCACATCACAGCTCGGGTTGGGCTGGGTATTGGTTGGGGGGTGGTGAGTGGTTGTATTCTCTTCCCTTGTTATTTCCCTTATCATTATTATTATTGGTGGTATCAGTAGTGGGTTTGTGTTATACCGTAGTTACTGGACTCTTCTTATCTCAACTCGGGGAGTTATAGTCTTTCGATTCTCCTCCCCATCCCTACGGGAGCGTAGGGAGAAGGGGAGTGAGTGCGAGAGAGACTGTATGGTTCTGAGTTATGGATGGCTTAAACCACGACAGTTCTTTTTGGTGCCCAACATGGGGCACGAAGGGTTGAGATAACAACAGAACTGACCAGAGCATGTCTAATCTTATTTGTGATAAATATTTATTGTTTTGGTTTAATAGTCACTTGTCACAATGCTGATTTATTGGCTTTCAAAGTTGATCTCACAGGTCCAGCATGTCATACCTTACTTACAGCCAGTATTTGCTGTGTTAGTCAGCTGGGGGGCTTAGGCTATGGTTCCTGTTTCTCTGTACTTTATGGTAATGACTTGTAATACAATAGACTCATTGATCATGAAACTGATCTGGCTTGCGTTCCCACTGTGGTCAACACCTCTATACCTTCAGAAGTATATAATAGAAGTGTTTAACAATTACATATCTTTTTTTCCCTCCTCGAGTGGTCAACCCATGAGGGAGACATTCCCTTATGCTCCCGGGCCCCCCACCAGACAATTTACAGCAGCATTTGAGAGTTCTGAAGGTTTTGAATGGCCTTTGAGTACCCTTGAGAACTGCCTGCTGTTTGTGATGGGGATCAGCATGTTGGCACACACACAGAGTGTGTTTTACCCACAACCATTTTGTCTGATCTCGAAAGTTAAGCAGTCGGGTTTGGGTCTTCTCTAGGGTTAGATGACAATATAGGAGGACCAAGAGATTTTCAGCGAGGCTGGACAGTCATGAGTGGCAGGGCGTGTGAGATAGTATGGGCAAGTATCTAGGCCAGTGGGCCCCTCCAGTGCTTTGGAATTTCACCACTGGACAAGTGCAAAATCCAGAGAAATTAGTAAAACACTTAAATGAGGTGTGTTGTCATCCTGTCCATACCAGCGAGGGACAAATCATGGCAACGCGCTGGGGCTTGGCCTATGCTTACAGAGCTCTGTTCAACACTACCCAGCACCTTCAAAAGGAAAAAAATGTCAGTGGATCTGACAGCAAAGCAACAGACAGCACAGCTACTCCAGCTCCAAGCACATCAGCTACACTAACCCTAGTGACAAGTACAGTAGCTACTCAAACTTTGATCGCAACAGACAGCGCAGCAATTCCAAATCCAAGTACAGCAGCTACACCAGCCCCAGCAACAGGTACAGCAGCTACTCAAACTCTGACCGCAACAGACAGTGCGGCTACTGCAACTCCAAGTACAGAAGCTATACCAGAGGACCAGTTCATGCCAATATCGGGTGCCCATGTACACAAGGGGAAAAGCAAAAAAGAGGCAAGAAAGATGAAGCAAGATGAAGAAACAATGTACTCACCACCTGGGACAGCATCTGACCAGGAGTTATTAGAATGTGAATCAAAGGAAGAAGAGGAAGAAGAGGTGACGTCTCAACCCCGGACCTCAACCAAGCTACGGAATATGTGAAAAGATTTTATTCATCAACCAGGGGAGCACATCATCACCTGTTTTTTCCGATGCTGGGACAATGGGGCCGACAGTCATGCACTAGAAGGTAGGGAAGCCAAGCAGCTGGGATCACTTGCTAGGAAAGGGGGACCTGACAAAGTAATTGCAAGAGAGAAACAGTCGCTCAGCCTTTGGAAGTGGCTCTCGGCAGCTGTGAAAGAAAGGTTTCCATACAAGGACGATGTTATGAGTTGTTCGGCCAAGTGGACTACTCTAGAGAAAGGCATCCAGTCTCTGAGGTAATCAGCCATTGTAGGGATGGTCTATCACATCAAGCCGAATAATGGGGAGGTACCCATAGATCCGGAAGAAGTAGAATGTATATAACCCATGTGATGGAAATTTACACAGAATGCACCATCATCATATGCCCATTCAGTGGCAACAGTAACCTGGAATGACAGGACCACTAAAAGTAGATGAAATAATTCATAAACTCTGAGAGTTCAAAGACAATCTCACCCCTTCCATAATTTCAGCTGTGGAAAAACTGTCCCGGGAGTTCAAACGATTGAGAGATAATCTATCTGATCTATCCAGCTCCCCACGTGTATCAATGTAAGCGGCGAGGAGAAGCAGATAGGCCAACCCAATATGGGTGATAAGCAAACTTCTACTTTATTTGTGACGCAGTTCACATATATATAGGAGTGATATTCAGCCACTCCTCCTTAGCACAACAGTATTGGTTAGCCCCACACAGCTTCCTCCACATTCTCCTCCCATGTCCGGTCTCCGGTTACCTGTGGGGGCCACCCCCTGCCTTGCTCGCACAGTCCTCCAGGGCTCTATGGTCCTGATCCTAGAGTCATTCTGCAACAATTCCCCCCTTTATCTTTGTGCGAGCAAGGCATTGTGGGTTATTCTGTTCACCTGTTTTATCACACAACTATAAGCAAGTCTAATAGCTACGATGATTAACCTAACAATGATACATAAGTGCAGTACTTTAAACAGCAGTGTTTGACTGTAATGCCCCGTGAAGACAACCATCTAGTTATTCTTAGGATATTGCTCATTTACTATTGCTGGGTAAGCTGAGCCAGGGTTCTCAGCTGTGCGTGCATCGAATTAGCATAATCAGAGAGACTCATACAACACATTCCATCAAACTCTTCACATCCATATCCCTGTTCCAACAACAAAAGGTTCTGCAGTGTTGCATGTCTTACAGAGTCAACATTAAAGCAAATCAGAAATTGCCTTCGATGTAGAATTGTGTCCTGGGTTCAGCAGTAGCAGTCATTTTTCTCCTTCTTGGTAGCTGGTGCAGTGCTGTGTTTTGACTTTCGGCCTGGGAACAGAGCTGATAGAAATGTTTTGGTTTGGCCAAGGACTTTGTGAGCCTCATGCTCTGCCAGGGAGGAAGGGAAGCCAGGAGGAAGCAGAGACAGGACACCTGACCCAAACTGACCAAAGAGGTATTCCATACCACAGCACGTCATGCCCAGGATGTAACTGGGAGTTAGCCGGAAGGGCTGGGAGACTGCAGGCTTAGAGGAGGTATGGGTCGGTGCTTGGTCGGGCCTGGGGGGCGAGTTATCGGTTGGCTGGTTCTGAGGTGTTGTATTCTCTTCCCTTGTTATTTCCTTTATCATTATTATCATTGGTGGTAGCAGTAGTGATTTGTGTTATACCTTAGTTACTAAACTGTTCTTATCTCAACCCGTGGGAGTTGCATTCTTTTCGATTCTCCTCTCCGTCCCTCTGGGAGTAGGGGGAGGGAAAGAAGGAGGGGGAGTGAGTGAACGAGTTACCTGACTGGGTTTAAACCATGACAAATTGTCTGCTTAGCAACTCAGCAACCCAGTCTACTTAGTTGAGCCAAGGCCCTGGCTGAAGCACTTACAGTGATTTGGCATATTATGATTGGATACATGTCCCGAAGACCCCCAGTGACCAACATACAACTGGCCAAACACAGGTGTGAGAACTCAACCCCAAAAGCCTGCCAACAGTCCACAGTTCTCACCAACTCGGTGAACTCCAGCCTCTTATCTTGCCCGCTTAAGCTTCCTCAGGCCTCCCACGGCCCCGCTGCATCCCTCAGGACCACCCAAAGTCCATGCACCAACCATACATTCTCCCGTGAGAACACTGTCTCCACATCTCCCCCCTTTTGTTTTATCCAGTAACAAGTCGCTACTACAGCAAGGCGCACACAAATTTACATTAGCAGAGTAACTATTACAGGGTGCAGCAGCATATTGAAGATTCTGATGGCAGTGAGGGACTAGCCAAAGAAATTTCTTACCAGTGGAATTCTCCCACCCTCTTAATTTGTTCCATCACCTGCTTTATAACACTACCATTGTATTAAAATCTTTCTAGCTTTTGCCTTAGCATTTTCTAGCAGCTACTGCAAATTTCCATACTCTAACATCTCTTTTACAAGTGACAAATCTATACAATACAAGGTGCAGTTTCTTATTAGCAACTAGCTAGTAAATACATGTGGTTTTATACACAAAATCACAACCTCTAATAATAGCTACTTTACAAGCACACATATTCAGGATGTTACTTTACAGTTGTCCCCAAGTGATGTTTTGCAGTTAATCGTTCTTTCTCTTCCTCTATCTCATTCTGCTTGGGGTATTCACGGTCAGCTCCTGTAGCTGAGGCATCTGGTTTTTCCATTCGTCTGTCCAGCTCATAGCAAGGATTGACAAACTGCAGGCAGTCGCCATGGACCTGTAAGCAGGAGGACACAAATATAGCCCCTCCCCCAGGTTATCAGTTCTTGAGAAGCAGACAGTTTAAACTGCACATTGTTAACTGTTGAGAAGTTTGCTGCATCATTGCTCTTTTCTTCTTTTTTTTTTTTTTTTTTTAATCCCTGCAAAAGCTGGCCTGCTTGGCAGCAGCTACAGCCGCCTGCCTGCTTCAGCAGCAACTATAAATACCTGCCGGCAACCGCACTTTTACATTAACTCTTTCATGCCCAAAATGTTAAACAGCTACCCGTTAAAAACTTTTACATGAACCCAACAATACATCAAACACGAATTGCCCTCAATACACACACACGCACACGCGTATGGGATCCCACAAGCACACGCCACACAACTACAATATTTGAAGCACAAAATCCAGACAATCATTACTCCCACTACAGTTCCACGTACAGAACGTGGCACAAGGACCCTGTGGAGACTAACAGCAAACCAGCTCCGAGAAGCATCATTGCAGTGTGACGTGGCAGGCTCAACCTTAGCGAGCGTCCCCGCAGAGGCTCTGCCTCCCCAACATCGTATGAGGCGTGGGCTTTTATACTGACCAAAATGCACACTCATTCCGACACAGGTGGCCAGCCTGTGCTGGGAGAAGTGGCCAGCAGTATCTACAAAGGTCTCCAAGGGTTGATAGAAACCTGGACATACTTATATTTACCAACTTCTAGTACATGAGTATCACAGAGAAACTGTATGGGCTCCCCTGTCAATTGCAAGAAAAAAATCATAATATATACAGCTTGAGTATAAGAGGATTTTAACGCATACGTGGTCACTGTTTGTCAGGCCTCCTTAACTATTTTGAGATCAAGAGCTTCCCACTCTTTAGCCCCCTGCTGTGTAGTAAACACAGGATATGCAAAGATGCCCATTGCAGAAAATTCCCCAGTAATGATCGCATCCTTGGTTACCCGTTGTTACAACTGAGTGTCTCCAGGGCCAGTAAATCTGAGCAGACCGACCCGGGAGACAAAGAGTCAGGGTCTGGAAGCAGAGGATATAAATCTGGCTCGGATTCAGGGGATTCAGGGGCTGATCCTGGGCCGAACTCAGGGTCTCCGTTGCTCGCAGCTGTGTCTTTCTTATCAGATGTCTCTCGTTCGGTATGTAGCCATCAGCAGACCTGGCTCCTCCGTGACTGAGTTAAAAATTTTTTCACTCTAGGGTATTGTGGGTTGGAGAGGCTCGCGGTTCCTTTAAATTTTCTACTGCGTGCTTCAAAATGGCGCCGCAATCGATCCGGCGCTGAGGCACCTCCCTCTTTCTTTCGGATGCCTCGACATTTATCATACGTATACCTTCTAATATACTTTCTCTGTCCTTTTCAAAGTCCCTACTTTTGGAACTGGGGTGGTGGGGGAGCAGGGGGTTACACTTCCTCCGCGGCACCTTATGATGGAGGGGGAGAAAAGGAAGGGGGGGGAGGAACCCTGTGCTCCCACGAGTTGGGGGAAACGAGTCATAATCTTCCCCCGGCTTCAACCGACCGGGGACGTCTGTTCCTAGTTTCTCCGTTGCTACCGCGGCAGTTTCCTTTTCCACCTTGTAACCTTTTATACAGTTTATTACTTCTCTCCGTGGTTTACCGAGTTTCTCTGCCGTTTTATAATCATTAAACATTGAGTCAGATAGTTCATCACCAAACTTTCGCCACTCACTCACCTCAAAAACTGTATTAGGATCTACAAAAAGTCCCTTAGCCTTCCCTGCAGCCACTAGACCTGCTAGCTGCTTTAGAGTCTCAGGCTCAATTCCCCGCTTTAATAAAAAGCTCTGTAATAAGTCCAGGGCTACCTCTCGGTCCATTTTCATGGCGGGTTTTCTGGATCGTCTTCTCCTGGATCGTCCTGTAACCTCGGTCTCCGGATCGGCCTCCTGACGCAGCAGTGTCTGGTTCGCCCCAGCAGCGGATTCCTTTCAGTTAGTCCAAGCACCCGGGTCCGTCACGCCACCGCAGCAGCATTGCCCGCGCTCCAGGGCCGCTGCCGCCGGCACCAATCACTCGCCGTTCCGGGTCCCCGTTAACTGGGGCCCTGTAATCCGGGTCCCCGTTAACCGGGGCCCTGTATTCCGGGTCCCTGCTAGTCGGGGCCCTGTATTCCGGGTCCCTGCTAGTCGGGGCCCTGTATTCCAGGTCCCCAGTGACCAGGGCCCTGTAGTCCATGGTCCCTGTTCGGGCGCCATTTGTAAGCGGCGAAGAGAAGCAGACAGGCCAACCCAATATGGGTGATAAGCAAACTTCTACTTCATTTGTGATGCAGTTAACATATATATAGGAGTGGTATTCAGCCACTCCTCCTTGGCACAACAGTATTGGTTAGCCCCACACAGCTTCTTCCACATTCTCATCCCATGTCCGGTTTCCGGTTACCTGTGGGGGCCACCCCCTGCCTTGCTCGCACAGTCCTCCAGGGCTCTATGGTCCTGCTCCTAGAGTCATTCTGCAACATATCAACCCACATCTCATCTATTAACAAAAGTGAGGAGGGGCACAAGAAGCCAGGAGAGAGCAGAGACAGGACACCTGACCCAAACTAGCCAAAGGGGTATTCCATACCACAGTATGTCATGCCCAGTATATAAAATGGGGGGAGTTACCTGGAAGGCCCAGATCGCTGCTCAGGTTGTGCATTGGTCAGCAGGTGGTGAGCTGGTGAGCAATTGTATTCTCTCCCCTTGTTATTTCCCTTATCATTATTATCACTGGTGGTAGTAGTAGTGACTTTGTATTACACCTTAGTTACTGGACTCTTCTTATCTCAACCCGTGAAAGTTACATTCTTTTGATTCTCCTCCCCATCCTTCCAGGAGTGGGGGGAGGAAGAAGAGGGAAGGGGGAGTGAGCGAGCGTCTGCGTGGTTCTGAGTTACCGGCTGGGCTTAAACCACAACAGTTCTTTGTGGCACCCAACGTGGGGCACGAAGGGTTGAGATAACAACAGATCTGACCAGAGCGTGTCTAATCTTATTTGTGATAAGCATTTATTGTTTTGGAATAGTTCTCACTCGTCACAATGCTGATTTCTTTTCTCTCAAAGTTGATGCTCTTAATATCAGAGTTTCAGCATGTCGTACCTTACTTACAGCTGGTATTTGCTGTTTTAGTGTTTATCGGCTGGGGGGCTTAGGCTAAGGTTCCTGTTTCTCTGTACTTTATGGTAATGACTTGTAATACAATAGACTCATTGATCATGAAACTAATCTGGCTTGCGTTCCCAGTGTGGTCATCACCTCTATACTTTGGGAGGCTGGCGTGGTTTAAACCCTAGCCAGACAGCTTGTTCACTCACTCCCAGTGAGTGGTGCCGGGCTGAGAGCAATCGAGGGCCCCCCCACCCCGGGGCTCTCCCCTTCCCCGCTCCCGGAGGAACGGGGAGGAGGATCGAAAGAGTGCAACTCCCACGGGTTGAGACAAGAACAGTCCAGCAACCAATGTACAACACAAATCACCTCCGCTACTACCAACGACAACAATGATAAGAGAAAATAACAAGGGAAGAGAATACAATACCACCAGCCAAGAAAGAAGTCCAACCCGGAAGCCCGTGTCCTTCCGGGTAACTCCCAGTTACCCCCCACCCCAGGCATGACGTGCTGTGGTATGGAACACCTCTTTGGCTAGCCTGGGTCAGGTGCCCTGTCTCTGCTTCCTCACGGCTTCCCCTCCTCCCTGGCAGAGCATGAGCCTCACAAAGTACTTGGTCAGGGTAAACATCACTTAGCAACAACCGAAAACATCGGTATCACCAACACTGTTCCCAGGCTGGAAGTCAAAACACAGCACTGCACCAGCTACCACGAAGGAGAAACATGACTGCTACTGCTGAACCCAGGACAGAGGCATAAAATGGAAGTGTTTAGCAATTACACACCTTTTGTTTCCTCCTCGGGTCGTCAACCTATGAAGGAGACATTCACTTATGTTCCCAGCTCCCCCACCAGAAAATTTACAGCAGCATTTGAGAGTTCTGAAGGTTTTGAATGGCCTTTGTGTACCCTTGAGACCTGCCAGCTGATTGTGATGGGGATAAGCATGTTAGCACACACAGAGTGTGTTTTACCCACAACCATTTTGTCTGATCTCTAAAGTTAAGCAGAGACAGGTTTGGGTCTTGTCTAGGGTTAGACCATGACATAGGAGGACCAAGAGGTTTTCAACGAGGCTGGACAGTCATGAGTGGCAGGATGCGTGTGATAGTATGGGCTAGTACCTAGTCCAGTGGGCAAGTGTAAAATACAGAAAAACTAGTAAAACACTTAAACAAGGCGCGTTGTCATCCTGCTCATACCAGCAAGGGACAAAACATGGCAACGTGCTGGGGCTTGGCCTACGCTTACAGGGCCCTGTTCAAAATTATCCAGCACCTTCAAAGGGAAAAAAATGTCCCTGGATCTGATGGCAAAGCAACAGACAAAGCAGCTACTCCAACTCCAAATACAACAGCTACACCAACTCTAGTGACAAGTACAGTAGCTACCCAAACTCAGACTACAACAGATAACGCAGCTACTCTAACTCCAAGTATAGCAACTACACCAACCCCAGCGACAAGTACAGAAGCTACCCAAAACCCGAAAGCAACAGACAGCACAGATGCTGATGCTACTGAAACCCCAAGCACAGCAGCTGCACCAACTCTGACAACAGATACTGCAGCCACTCCAAGCACAGTGATAATCACTGCAGCTAAACCAGAGGACCAATTCGTGCTAATATCAGTTGCCCCTGTATGGACGGGGAAAAGCAAAAAGGAGGCACAAAGAGCAACCCATACAGTGAAGAAAGATGAAGAACCAATGCACTTACTATACGGAACAGCATCTGATCAAGAGTTATTATACATGACTCAGAGGAAGAAGAAGAGGCGACTTCTTGACTCCGGACCTCAACCAAGCTACGGAATATGTGAAAAGATTTTACTCATCAACCAGGGGAGCACATCATCACCTGGTTGCTCTGATACTGGGACAATGGGGCCGACAGTCACGCACTAGAAGGTAGGGAAGTCAAGCAGCTGGGATCACTTGCTAGGGAAGGGGGAATTGACAAAGCAACAGCAAAACAGAAATGGTCCTTCAGTATTTGGAGGCGGCTCTTGGACGCTGTGTACAAGGATGATGTTATGAGTTGTTTGGCCAAGTGGACTACTCTAGAGAAAGGCATCCAGTCTCTGAGGGAATCAGCCATTGTAGGGATGATCTATCATAGGTCGGATGCCGGGAATGCACCTGTAGATCCAGATGAAGTAGAATGTACACGACCCATGTGGTGGAAAATTACATGGAATGCACCATCATCATATGCCCACTCATTGGCAGCAATAACCTGGAATGACATAGTACTACCAACAGTGGATGAACTGATTGGTCAACTCCGAGAGTCTGAAGACAATCTCACCCCTTCCATCATTTCAGCTGTGGAAAAACTGTCCCGGTAGTTCAAACAATTGACAGATGATCTATCTGATCTATCCAGCTCCCCACGTGTATCAACCCATATCTCAGCTATTAACAAAAGGTGTCCTACTGCTCAAGAGAGAAGATAAAGGAGGTACATGCAACGAGACACCCTATAGTTTTATCTGTGGGATCACAGAGAAAACATGATGAAGTGGGATGGAAAACCTACCTCAGCTCTGGAGGAACAGGTGCGTGAACTGAAGAAGAGAACAAAGGTCAAGGATGATCATCCCATGAAAGCTGCAGCTTCAGTCTCTGGTGAGCAGGTTCCCAGATGGAGTGGAAAGGCTGATTTTACTCCAGCTCCTGTGATAATGAAGAATAATCCCTGTCTACCAGACATAAGTGACCAACGTTGTGATCACTATTAGAGGGGACTTGCCTCCATCCAGGTGGGGGTGAGGGACAGTTGGGTTTAGTGGACTGTGTGGATCAGATGGCCTGGCACATCAGTCCCACAGAAGTATGAGGCTCTAGTAGATACTGGCGCACAGTGTACCCTGATGCCATCAAGCTGTCCAAATGGTGGAACCCATTTATACTGCTGGAGTGACAGGAGGATCCCAAGAGTTGACTGTACTGGAGGCTGAAATCAGCCTGACAGGGAGGAAGTGGCAAAAGCACATTGTTGTGACTGGTCCAGAGGATCCATGCATCCTTGGCATAGACAACCCCAGGAGAGGGTACTTCAAAGACCCAAAAGGGTACTGATAGCCTTTTGGCATTGCTGCTTTGGAGACAGAGGAAATTGAGCAGCTGTCCACCTTGCCTGGTCTCTCAGAGGATCCTTCTGTTGTGGGGTTGCAAGGTCAAAGAACAAGTGCCAATTGATCAGAGGCCGACTATACCCCAACTGAGAAAGAGATACTGGCAGCCTATGAAGGGGTTCAAGCTGCTTCGGAAGTAATTGGCACTGAAGCACAGCTCCTCCTGGCACCCCGGCTGCCCGTGCTGGGCTGGATGTTCAAAGGCACGGTCTCCTCTACACATAATGCAACCTATGCTACATGGAGTAAGTGGGCTGCGCTAATTACACAATGAACTCCCAGTTCAAAATAGGAACTCCCAGTCATCCAGGAATTCTAGAAGTCATCATGGACTGGCCAGAGGGCAAAGATTTTGGAATGTCACCAGAGGAGGAGGTGATGCGTGCTGAAGAGGCCCCACCATATAAGAAGCTGCCAGAAAGTGAAAAGCAGTATGCCTTGTTTATTGATGGGTCCTGCCGTATTGTGTGAAAGCATAGGAGATGGAAGGCAGCTGTATGGAGCCCCCGACAACAAGTTGCAGAAACTGCTGAAGGAGAGGGTGAATCGAGTCAGTTTGCTGAGGTGAAAGCCATCCAGCTGGCCCTGGACATTGCTGAATGAGAAAAGTGGACAGTACTTTATCTCTATACTGACTCATTGATAGTGGCAAACGTCCTGTGGGGTTGACAGTAGCAATGGAAGAAGAGTAACTGGCAATGCAGAGGTAAACCTGTCTGGGCTGCTGCACTGTGGCAAGATATCGCTGCTCAGGTGCAGAACCTGGTGGTGAAGGTACGCCATGTAGATGCTCATGTACCCAAGAGTCATGCCACTGAGGAGCACCAGAACAACCAATAAGTAGATAAAGCTGCTAAGACTGAAGTGGCTCAGATGGACTTAGATTGGCAACATCAGGGTGAATTATTTTTGGCCTGGTGGGGCCATGACACTTAAGGCCATCAGTGCAGAGATGCAACATATAGATGGGCTCGTGATCGAGGGGTGGACTTAATAATGAACACTATTGCCCAGGTTATTCATGAGTGTGAAACATGTGTTGCAGTTAAGCAAGCCAAGCAGTTAAAGCCTCTTTGGTCTGGAGGACGATGGTTGAAGTATAAATATGGGGAGGCCTGGCAGATTGACTATATCACACTGCCACCAACCTGCCAAGGCAAGCGCCATGTGATTACCATGGTGGAAGCAACCACCGGGTGGCTGGAAATGTATGCTGTGCCCCACACCACTGCCCAGAACACTATCCTGGGGCTTGAGAAACAAATTTTCTGGTGACTCGGCACCCCAGAAAGAATAGAGTCAGACAATGGGACTCATTTCTGGAACAAACTTATAGATGCTTAGGCCAAAGTGCATGGCATTGAGTGGGTATATCACATCCCCTACCATGCATCAGCCTCTGGGAAAATCGAACGGTACAATGAGCTGATAAAAACTACACTGAGAGCATTTGGTGGTGGGACTTTCAAACATTGGGATACACATTTACCAAAAGCCACCTGGTTGGTCAACACCAGAGGATCTGCCAGCAGGGCTGGCCCTGCTCAGTCAGAACTTTTACATATTCTAGAAGGGGATAAAGTTCCTGTGGTGCACATAAAGAATTTGCTGAGGAAGACAGTCTGGGTTTTTCCTGCTTCAGGTAAAGGCAAAGTCACTTGTGGGATTGCTTTAGATTAGGGACCCAGTTATACTTAGTGTGTAATGCGGGAAGATAGAGAAGTCCTATGTCTACCTCAAGGGGATTTGATTTAGGGGAAAACAGCCAATGATCTCAGTTATATGCTGTTGCCTACTGTGTAGCACTTTTATAGCCCACCAACTAGATGTCTTCAGGTCACCAGCAACTGGCCCTGACTTCCCTCCGACCATCATTTGATGAAACCTGACGAGTTCTGCGTTAAAGGAACGATCAGCATCAGCAGGCAACAGTTCAACACTACGCACAGCCTCCCCTGCTCTGAAAGACTGTTACAGGAGATGGAGACCAACATTATGGCCTGGATGGACTCAGCAGCATTATAGGGATTGGTCCATGCACTAAGGACTTATCTCTCTCTCTCTCTGTGTGGATGTATATATATGTATATATATGATATAAGAGTGATGGTATATTAAATATGTGGGATCTGAACATGACGTGAATGGTATGGAATAAGGGGTGGATACTGTCCTGGGTTCATCAGTAGCAGTCATTTTTCTCCTTCTTAGTAGCTGGTGAAGTGCTGTGTTTTTGACTTTCAGCCTGGGAACAGCGCTGATAACACCCATGTTTTTAGTTGCTGCTTAGTAATTTTTACTCTGACCAAGGACTTTCTGAGTCTCATTCTCTCCCAGGGAGGAGGGGAAGCAGGCAGGAAGCAGAGATAGAACACCTGACCCAAACTAGCCAAAGAGGTATTCCATACCACAGCATGTTATGCCCACTATATAAACTGGGGTCAGTTACCAGGAAGGGTTAGATCACTGCTTTTTTTTTTTTTTTTTTTGTGTTATACCTTATTTCCTGGACTGTTCTTATCTCCTCCCACGGGAGTTACATTCTTTCGATTCTTCTCCCCATCCCTCTGGGAGCTGGGGGGAGGAGGGGGGTGGTGGAGGAGTAAGCAAGCGTATGTGTGGCTGACTGGGCTTAAACCACGACAATACCACAGCACATCCACATACCACAGTGAGGGGGGTGTAGGGAGAGAGTGAGTGAGCACCTGCATGATTCTGAGTTACCTGCTGGTCTTAAACCACGACAGGAGTACAGGTGGAGAATCACCTCTCTTGACCCTCCAGCCTCACTTCTGATGCTGCCTCGCATACGGTTGGCTTTCTGCACTTCAAGTGCACACTGCCAGCTCATAATCACTTTAGCATCCCCAAGTACCCACACAGCTCAATCCACTCATCTCTCAGGCTATATTTGTGCTTGGGATTGCCCCAACACTGGTGCATAACCTTGCACTTGGCCTTGTTGAGCTTCATGAGGTTGGCATTGCGCCACCTCTCCAGCCTGTCAAGGTCCCTCTGGATGGCAGCCCTTCCCTCCAGCATGTTGACTGTACTGCACAGCTTGGTGTCGTCAACAAACTTGCTGAGGGTGCACTCAATCCCACTCTTTATGTCACTGAGAAGGATTTTGAACAGTGCTGGTGCCAATACTGACCCCTGAGGAACACCACTGGTCACTGGTCTCCACAATGACATCAAGCCGTTGACTGCAACTCTTGAGTGTGATCATATTCTGGTTTTGGCTGGGATAGTTAATTTTCTTCTTAGTAGCTGGTACAGTGCTGTGTTTTTTGTTTTAGTCTGAGAATAATGCTGATAACACACTGATGTTTTAGTTGTTGCTAAGTAGTGCTTACTCTAAATGAAGGACTTCTCATTTTCTTATGTCCTGACAATGAGGAGGTGCACTAGAAGCTTGGATGGAGTGTAGCCAGGACAGCTGACCTTAACTAGCCAAAGGGGTATTCTGTACCATAGAATATCATGCTCAGTATATAAACTGGGGGAATTGTTTGGGAGCTATCATTTGCTGCTTGGGATGGGCTGGGTATTGGTCAGCAGGTGGTGAACATTTTTATTGTCTGTCACTTCCGCTTTGTCAATTTTTATTTCTCTTTTTTCATTGTTCCCTGTTATCATCATTGGTATTGTTATTGTTGTTATTATTCTATTATCATTATATTTTACTGAATTTCAATTATTAAACTATTCTTATCTCAAACCATAGGTTTTACCTTCTTCTGATTCTTCTGAAGGGGGGGTGGGGAAGGGGGTAGGAGTGAGTGGCTTCATGGTACCTGATCTGCCAGCTGGGTTTAAACTGCAGCAGTCCTTTGTGGCACACAATGTGGGACATGAAAGGTTGAGATAACGATATATCTGACCAGAGCGTGTTAAAACAAATTTGTTGTAAGCATTTATTGTACTGTAATAGTAATTTGTCATGATGTTTCTTCATTTGTTTTCAGAGTTCATGAGTGTGTGCTCACAGGCATGCTATGTAATACTATTCTTGTTTTACGTGCTCCCTATGGTAATGTTTTTCCGTGGGGCTTGGAATAAGGTTATCATTTCTTTGAACAGCATTTCGTTGTTCGGTGCTGGGTTATGCTACGATAGAATCGTGTCAAGAAACTAATTTGGTATGCGCACTCAGTATCGTCGTCACCTTTTTCCCTCGGGAGCCATCTGGTGGAAACTATTAATAATTACAACTTTGGCCTTTTCTCCTCGAGAGCCAACCTGTAAGAGAAACATCTTCCTGCCTGCCTGCCTATATCCTCCTCCTCCTCCTCCAGGATAATTACAGTAGTATATAAGAATTTTAATATCCTTTAGATACCCTTGAAACCAGCCTGGTTCTTTTGCTAGGAACCAGCGTGGTTTTGAATATGGTTCAGATCTTGCTTAGGGTTAAACAGCTACCTGTGGCTACTCCAACCCCTTTGAGAAGCACTGTGGCTCAATGGAGAAGGACTCAAACTCCAGTGAACAGCACTGTTGCTACTCAAACTCCGGCAACAAGGATTGCAGCTACATCAACCCTCGTGGCATGCATTATAGCTACTCTAACCCCAGCAACAAGCATTGCAGCTATTGCAAGCTCCATAACAAGCACTGTAGCTACTCAAAGTCCAGCAACAGGCACTGCAGCTACTTTAATTCCTGTGACAAACACTGCAGCTACTCAAACCCTAGTGACAAACATGACAACCACTCAGACCCTGGCAATAGGTGATACAAATGAACCAGAAAACTAACCTGTGTTAGTATCAGTTGCCCCTATATACAAGAAGAAATGGACATGAAAGACAGCTCATTTAGTGAAGGAGGATGAAACAGGGCCATAATCAGAACAGGAGGAGGAGGCAGAACAAGAGGTAACCTCTCAGTCCCTCTCCTTGACTGAGCTGCAGGACATGTGAAAAGATTTCAGCTGTCATCCAGTTGAGCACATTATCACCTGGCTGCTCCGATGCTGGAACAATGGGGCAAACAGTTTCAAATTAGAGGGTAGGGAAGCTAAGCAGCTGGGTTCATTTGCTAGGGAAAGGGGAATTGACAAGGCGATTGCAAGAGGGACACAAGTCCTCTGGAGGCAACTTCTGTTAAGTGTGAAGGAAAGGTATCCCTTCAAGGAAGACGTTATGTGTTGCAGAGTCAAGTTGACAGCAATGGAGAGAGGTATCCAGTACCTGAGGGAAGTAGCCATTCTAGAGATGATCTATTATAAGTCAAACACTGAGCAGTCACACACAGATCTAGATGAAGTCTGATGTACACAACCCATGCAGGGGAAATTTGTACAGGGTGTGCTGTCATCATGTGCCAAATCATTGGCAGTAATGAGCTGGATGGACAAAGCGGGACTGACAGCGGATGAAGTGATTCATCAACTCCAGTTGTACAGTGTTTCCCCTTCCATCATTTCAGCTGTGGAGAAACTGTCCGGGACTTCCAGCAGTTCAGAGAGAATATGTCCTGCTCCCCATTTGTACTGACCCACATCTCAGCTATTAACAGTAAGCACCCTGCTGCTTGAGAGGGAGGATAGAGAAGGTAAACACCACAGGATACCCTGTGGTTTTATCTGCTGGACCACAGAGAGGACATAAGGAAGTGGAAAACCTACCTCGACCTAGAGGAACAAATATATGAATTGCAAGGAAAAGCAACTGTGAACGGGGATCCTCCCAGGAAAGTTGCTGCTCCAATCTCCAGTGGGCAGTTTCTCACATGGAGTGGAAAATCTGATTTGACTTCAACTCCTATAAAAAGTAATTCTAAATCCCTTTTTACAAGAACTAAGTGATGAATCTTATGATTAGGATTAGAGGGATCCTGCCTCCAGCCAGGCGGAGGAGAGAGACAACTTGGGTTTACTGGACTATGTAGGGGGATCACACATCAGACACTGTCCTGGGTTCAACTGTAGAAGTTATTTTTCTCCTTCCTAGTAGCTGGTGAAGTGCTGTGTTTTTTACTTTAGTCTGAGAACAGTGCTGATAACACACGGATGTTTTTAGTTGTTGATAAGTAATGTTTACCCCAATCAAGGACTTTTTCAGTCTCATGCTCTGCCAGGGAGGAGAGGAGGCAGACAGGAAGCAGAGACAGGACACCTAACCCAAACTAATCAAAGGGGTATTCCATACCACAGCATGTCATGCCCAGTATATAAACTGGGGGGAGTTACCCGGAAGGCCCAGATCACTACGTGGGTCAGACTGAGTATTGGTCAGCGTGTAGTGAGCAATTGCATTGTGCATCACTTGTGTTTGTTTTCCCCTTTTATTTTTACATTCTCTCCCCTTGTTATTTCCCTTATCATTATTATTATTATTGGTGGTAGTAGTAGTACTGTATTATACCTTAGTTATTGCACTGTTCTTATCTCAACCTGTGGAATTTATATTCTTTCAATTCTCCTCCCCATCCCTCTGGGAGCAATGGGGAAGAAGGGGGGGGGGGGGAGTGAGCGAACAGCTGTGTAGTTCTGAGTTACCGGCTGGGCTTAAACCCAACAGTTCCTTTTGGTGCCCAATGTGGGGCACGAAGGACTGAGGTAGCGACAGATCTGACCAGACTCTCTTTGATCGTATTTGTGATAAGCATTCACAACGTTGATGTATTTGCTCTCAGAGTTGTTGATCTTGGTCTCGGAGTTTCAGCATGTTGTGCCTTACTTACAGCCAGTATTTGCTGTTTTAGTGTTTATCAGCTGTGATGCCTGGGCTAATGTTATTGTTTCACTGTATTTTATGGTAAAGACATGTAATACATTAGACTCATTGATCATGAAACTGGTCTGGCTTGCGTTCCCTGTGTGGTCATCACCTCTATATTTTAGGAGGCATATAATGGGAATTTTTAGCAGTTACACTTTTTTTTCCCCTCAGGGGGTCAACCAATGAAGGGGACATTCCCTCACAACCTCCACTCCCCCACCAGGCTACTTACAGCAGCATTTGAGAATTCTAAAGGTTTTGGATAGCCTTTGAATACCCTTGAGACCTGCCTGCTGATTGTGATGGAGCACACATACAGCGTGTTTTGCCCACAGCCATACAACCTTGAGAATGCCCTATTTCATCTGATTTCGAAAGTTAAGCAGGGTCAGGCTTGGGTCTTGTCTAGGGTTATATGATGATGTAAGAGGACCACCAAGAGATTTTCCCCGAGGCTGGACGGTCAAGAGTGGCAATGTGTGTGGGATAGTATGGGCAAGTATCTAGTCCAGAGGGCCCCTCCAGTGCTTTGGAATTTCACCCATGAACAAGTGCAAAATCCGGAAAAATCAGCACAACGCTTAAAAGAGGGGTGCTGTCATTCTGGCAATATCAGAGAGGGACAACTTGCTGCAACATGCTGGGGCTTGGCATATGCCTACAGAGTGTGTCTGGAAAAAGACATCTCTGTATCTGATGGCAAAGCAACAGACAATGCAGCTACTCAATCCCCAAGCACAGCAGCTAGACCAACGCCAACAACAGAAACTGCAGCCACTGCAACCCCAATGACAGGCACTGCAGCTGCTCCAACCCTAATGAAAGACACTGCAGCCACTCCAACCACAGTGATAGGTACTGCAGCTAAACCAAAGAACCAATCCGTGACAATATCAGTTGCCCCTGTAAGCAAAGGGAAAAGGAACCAAAGCAGCCTGTGCAGTGAAGAAAGATGAAAACCCAACGCACTCACTACAGGGGATGGCATCTGAACTAGAGTTATTAATACATGAATCAGAGGAATAGGAAGAAGAGGTGACTTCTCAACCCTGGACCTCAACTGAGCTGCGGAATATTCAAAAAGATTTCACCCACCTTCCAGGGTAGCACATCATCACCTGGTTGCTCTGATGCTGGAACAGTGGGGCTGGCAGGCATAAACTAGAAGTTAGAGAAGCTAAGCAGCTGGGAATTTGCTAGGGAAGGGGGAAATGACAAAGTGATTGTGAAGGAGAAATGGTCCCTCAGCCTTTGGAGGCAGCTCTTGGCAGCTGTGAAAGAAAGGTTTCCATACAAGGATGATGTTATGAGTCCTTTGTCCCAGAGAAAGTTGCCCAGAGAAGTTGTGGGTGCCCCATCCCTGGAAGTGTATAAGGCCAAGTTGGATTGTTAGCATCGAGACAAACACATAACCACCGGGATGGTTATATGAGGTGCTTTTATTGAGGCGCCGGGAACCAGGGGTACGCACCCAAATCTGGTTCCGACTCCCGTCACATCGCGTTCGCAATTTTTACACTAAAAATTTTGTAACTAATACATATTCAACACAGATTACATCATTTACTAATACATATGCATCAAGGATTGCCACATCAGTCTATTACGACATCAGCCTCTTTTGCGCTTGTGCAGCCCCCTCTGGTGGTCGCTCTGATGAAGTAAGGAGTCTTCCTCAGATGAAGGAAGAAGTCTTCCTCAGATTGTCCTCTTCACCTTTTCTCTACTTGGCTAGGTCCCAATCGTCTTGTGGACGTTAGCAGTCTCTTATCTTCACCAGGATGCTTCTGGTATGCCCTTTTTGGCTATCTTAAACTTAGATTCTGCTTGGGTAGAGTTTTACAATACATACACCCATACTCCCCTCACCATATATAGTTATGTTAGCTCTTGCTACCAAGACTACCATTGTAACATTTAGTTATAGAGTAACTATGATACAAAACGGCAGTTACAACATCTTCTAATATACAAAGCCTCACTATTGATTTAGAAATTTCTCAAATATAATCATTTTACTATTTTATATGATTATTTTATTCACCCTTTTCTAACATTTCCCCCCTTTGAAAATACTTCATTTAACTTAAGCAAGTATTTTCATTCTCTTAGGTAGCTGTCTCCTGATAGGTAGGTGGAGGTGTGGGGTACTTTGGATGTTCCCTAGTTACTGCTCCTATGATTCGATGAGTCCATGCACTGTTGCGAGTCATTTCCCTTTATAAGTGTTGGTCCCATCGGAATGGTTTCCGTGAACTTGCAGGTCAGAATGGCATCTTGTTTTAAGTTTTGTCAAACCATTTTTCTGAGAAATTCCTAGGATAGGACTAAATGTCAATTGTGTTAATGACCAAATGACAATCAAAGTTTTGTAACAAAATCCAGACATCTTATTTACATTTCAGCTTCAGTTTCGTAGGGCCTAGTATCTGTGTTTCCCAGCTTTTGGAACTCTTTTTACCTGCGTATAATGTATCCAAGAATCCACCCCTTCTACCTTTACTGCAGTGAATGTTGTTAATAGTACTTGATGAGGTCCGTCCCACCGTTCTTTTAATGGTTCCTCATTCCAATTTCGGATGTATACTTGATCTTCTGGCTGAATGTCATGCACTGGATTTTCCAAGGACAATGGCCTGTTCCACACCAGGGTGCTTCTCAGTCTGGTTAGGGTTTTACCTAGAGATAGCACATAATTGTAAACATCCTGATTCCCTTTAATGTGGGTATTGGGATTAGGTTCTGGTGCCTCGTATGGTTTTCCATAGAGGATTTCATAGGGGCTTACTGACATTCCACTTCTAGGTTTTATTCTGATTCGCAACAAGGCTATGGGCAGTGCCTGTGGCCACTTTATTTTGGCCTCTTGGCATATTTTACTGATTTGCCTTTTTATTGTCTGATTCATCTTTTCCACCTGCCCACTAGATTGAGGTTTCCAGGGAGTATGTAGATTCCATGATATTCCTAGCAGTTTACTTATCTCCTGTACTCTTGTTGCAATAAAGTGTGGGCCTCTGTCTGATGATATTCCTAAAGGAACACCAAATCGTGGAATAATTTCTCTGAGCAACCACTTTACTGTCTCTTTTGCCTGATTGGTGCGACAGGGAAGGGCCTCCGACCATCCAGAAAAGGTGTCAACCCCTACTAATAAGTATTTGTACCCTTGTGTCTTTGGTAATTCCACAAAATCAATTTGCCAATAATCTCCTGGTTCCATCCCTATTCTGATCCCTCCCATTTCAACTTGTTTCCTTACTATTGGGTTATTTTTCAAACAAATTTCACATTTTGACCCTACTGATTTTGTCATGGTTAACATCTGTGTGGAAATTATTCCTCGCTTTAAATAAGTCACCAATGCTTCTGCACCCCAATGACATTTCTGATGTTCAATCTGTAGAATTTTTCGCATTATAGCTGGTGGCACTATTATTTGTCCAGTTACTGTTGTATACCATCCTTCAGAATTCTTTTGAGCCTTTAAAAGTCCTGCCAATTTCTCATCTTCCTTTGAATAGTTTGGATCTTGTGAGAGATAGGTATGGAGTGGGCTTACCTTGAGAGGTATCAGTGCCATCATATTCCATACCTTCCGGGCCACCTGTTGAGCTGTCTGGTCTGCCAATGTATTTCCTTCAGATATCTTTGAAGTTCCTCTTTGATGCGCTTTGCAATGCATGATGGTCACCTGTTTAGGCTTTTGCACAGCAATTATTAATTCCAAAATTTCTTTTTGATATTTTATATTAGTCCCTTGAGAAGATAGAAGCCCTAGTTCTTTCCATAATGCTCCATGTATATGAACTACACCGAACGCGTACTTTGAATCTGTCCAGATATTTACCTTTTTGTTGTTACTCAGTTCCAGTGCTCTCATAAGAGCTATGAGTTCAGCCCGTTGTGCTGATGTTCCAGGAGGTAGCGCTTTTGCTTCAATTATCTTTTGCTGTGTTGTTACAGCATATCCTGCATATCGTGTTCCATTTTCCACAAAGCTGCTGCCATCTGTGAAAAGTTCCCGGTCAGGTTGTTCAAGAGGTTCATCCTTTAAATCTGTTCTAGTTGCATATGTATGCTTGATGACCTCTATACAGTTGTGTTCAAGCGTCCCTTCTTCTAGGTCCGTTCCTAGAAAGGCTGCTGGATTTAACAGGTTAGTAGTCTTTAAGCTTACATCATCTTGTTCTGTTAAAATTGCTTGATATTTCATCATCCTGCTAGGGGATAACCAGTACCCCCCTTTTTGTTCCAAGACGATTGTCACCATATGTGGCACAAACACTTCCATGTGTTTTTCCAAAGTCAGTTTTCTGGCCTCCTGTATTAGAACAATAGTCGCTGCTACTGCTCTCAAACATGCAGGCCATCCCGCACTTACCGGGTCCAGCTGTTTTGAGAAATATCCTACTGGTCTCTTCCAGCTCCCAAGTTTCTGAGTTAACACTCCCAGCGCTAATCTCTGTCTCTCATGGACGAATAACTGAAAGTCCTTTGTCAGATCTGGGAGTCCCAAAGCCGGAGATTTCATTAACGCCTCTTTCAGTTTCTTAAAGGCCTTTTTCTGTGGTTTATTCCAAACAAAAAGAGGTGATTTTTGGGCCTCATACAGGGGTTTAGCAATGAGTCCATAGTCCATTATCCATAATCTGCACCACCCTGCCATACCCAAAAATGTACTTAACTCATGTAGGTTCTGCGGTTCTGGAATGGCACAAATTGCCTCTATGCGATTTATTCCCAGCTTTCACTGCCCTTGTGAAATTTCACATCCTAAGTACAGCACAGTCATGCATGCAATTTGCGCCTTTTCTTTTGAGACCTTATACCCGTTCAGGCCTAGTTGGTTTAAGATTTCAGTGGTTACCTTTATACCCAATGACTCCTGTTCTGTTGCAATAAAGATGTGATCAACATATTGCAATAGGAGATATTGTGATCTCGGTACCTGTATTTTTCCTTGAGTGGTCCATGTTTCCAGTTCTTTGGCCAACTGGTTTCCGAAGAGAGTTGGACTGTTCTTAAATCCCTGCAGGAGTCTGGTCCATGTTAATTGTGTCTTTCATCCATTCTGTGGGTTTTCCCATTCAAATGCAAACAGTTTCCTGATACTTTTGTCAAGAGGAATGCAGAAAAAGTCGTCTTTTAAATCAGTCACTGTCGTGGTTTAAACCCAGTCAGGTAATTCGTTCGCTCACTTCCCCCCCTTTCTTGCCCTCCCCCTGCTCTCGGAGGGATGGAGAGGAGAATCAAAAGAATGCAACTCCCACGGGTTGAGATAAGAACAGTTTAGTAACTAAGGTATAACACAGATCACTACTGCTACCACCAATGATAATAATGATAAAGGAAATAACAAGGGAACAGAATACAACACCTCACCACCCGCTGACCGATAACTCGCCCCCAAGCCCGACCAAGCTCCGACCGATACCTCCTCCAACCCTGCAGTCTCCCAGCCCTTCCAGCTAACTCCCAGTTACATCCTGGGCATGACGTGCTGTGGTATGGAATACCTCTTTGGTCAGTTTGGGTCAGGTGTCCTGTCTCTGCTTCCTCCCGGCCTCCCCTCCTCCCTGGCAGAGCATGAGGCTCACAAAGTCCTTGGCCAAACCAAAACATCCTTGTTATCAGCTCTGTTCCCGAGCTGAAAGTCAAAACACTGCACTGCACCAGCTACCAAGAAGGAGAAAAAATGACTGCTACTGCTGAACCCAGGACATTATCCACCCCTTATTCCATACCATTCACGTCATGCTCAGTTCCCACATTTTCAATATACCATCACTCTTATCTCAGTGCACTCTTATCTTAGTGCATGGACCAGTCCCTATAAAGCTGCTGAGTCCATCTGGTCCATGATGGCAGGCTCCATCTCTTGTAACAGTCTTCCAGAGCAGGAGAGACTGTGTGCAGTGTTCACACTCGTGAATAACCTGGGCAATAGTGTCCATTGTTAAGTCCACCCTTCGATCATGAGTCCATCTCTGTGCTGCATCTCTGCTCTGATGGCCTGAAGTGCCATGGGCCCACCAGGCTTAAAATAATTCACTGTCCCCTTAAGCAGTTTCTGCAGCTTGTTGCTGGGGACTCCATACAGCTGCCTTCCATCTCCGACGCTTCCAAAGCACTGGAGGGGCCCAGTGGACTAGATACTTGCCCATACTGTCCCACACACCCTGCCACTCATGACTCTCCAGCCTTGGGGAAAATCTCTTGGTCCCCCTATATCCTCGTCTAACCCCAGACAAGACCCAAACCTGACTCTGCTTAACTTTTGAGATCAGACAAAATGGTTGTGGGTAGAACACAGCCTGTGTGTGTGCCAACATGCTGATCCCCATCACAATCAGCAGGCAGGTCCCAAGGATACCCAAAGGCCATTCAGAACCTTCAGAACTCTCAGTTGATGCTGCTGTACTTGTCACTGGGGCTGGTGTAGCTGCTGTGCTTGCCGGCTCTCCCACCGCCAGCTTCTCTTTTCCTGAGTCCAGCTCTTCCTCCTCTGCCTTGCTGGGAAATGCTGCGTGGTCTCCTGCATCCTCCTGGGGCTCGGCAGGCGGCTTCCGGGGAATGCTCTCGGCCGTCGCGGGGCTCGGCTCGGCCGCGGGGCTCAGCTCCTCCGCGGGGCTCGGCTCCTCCGCCGCCTTCTCCGCCGCCTTCTCCCGCTGCTCGGCAGCCGCTTCCTTCTGCTCCTCGACCGCCCCGGCCTCCTCCACCGGCAGCCGTCCCCTGGCGGCCTCCGGCCCCGCTCCCGCCGCCGCTTGGTCCCTGGGGCCGCTCTCCTGAGCCGCTTCGGCTGCCGCCGGCTCCCGGGGCCGCTCCCCCTCGGCTCCCCGCAGCCTCACGAAGATGGAGAGTAGGGTGAGGGCCAGGACGGTGAAGAGCAGCCGGACGGCCAGGTACAAGTCCACGGCCACGTCCGTCCCGCCCTGCTGCTGGAGCCCGCCCGTATTACAAGCCATTGCCATAAAGCACAGTGAGACAAGAACCTTAGCCCAGGCCCCACACTTGATAAACACTATCACAGCAAATACCGGCTCTACGTAAGTTACAACATTCTGAAGCTGTGAGATCAACAAGAACAACTCTGAGAGCCAATAAATCAGCATTGCGACGAGTGACTATCAATCCAGTCAGATCTGTTCTTATCTCAACCCCTCGTGCCCCACATTGGGCTCCAAAAAGAACTGTCGTGGTTTAAACCCAGTCAGGTAATTCGTTCGCTCACTTCCCCCCCTTTCTTGCCCTCCCCCTGCTCTCGGAGGGACGGAGAGGAGAATCAAAAGAATGCAACTCCCACGGGTTGAGATAAGAACAGTTTAGTAACTAAGGTATAACACAGATCACTACTGCTACCACCAATGATAATAATGATAAAGGAAATAACAAGGGAACAGAATACAACACCTCACCACCCGCTGACCGATAACTCGCCCCCCAAGCCCGACCAAGCTCCGACCGATACCTCCTCCAACCCTGCAGTCTCCCAGCCCTTCCGGCTAACTCCCAGTTACATCCTGGGCATGACGTGCTGTGGTATGGAATACCTCTTTGGTCAGTTTGGGTCAGGTGTCCTGTCTCTGTGTCGTGGTTTAAACCCAGTCAGGTAACTTGTTCACTCACTCCCAGTGAGTGGTGCCGAGCTGACAACAATCAAGGTCCGTGTCCGTCTCCCCCCCCCCCCCCCCCTGCACCGGGGCTCTCCCCTTCCCCGCTCCCGGAGGAACGGGGAGGAGGATCGAGAGAGTGCAACTCCTACGGGTTGAGACAAGAACAGTCCAGCAACAAATCACCACCGCTACTATCAGCTAAAACAATGATAAGGGAAAATAACAAGGGAAGAGAATACGATACCACCGGCCAAGAAAACGAGTTCCACCCGGAAGCTCCTGTCCTTCCGGGTAACTCCCAGTTACCCCCCACCCCGGGCATGACGTGCTGTGGTATGGAATACCTCCCCGGCTAGCCCGGGTCAGGCGCCCCGTCTCTGCTTCCTCACAGCTTCCCCTCCTCCCTGGCAGAGCATGAGCCTCACAGAGTCCTTGGTCAGGGTAAACATCACTTAGCAACAACCGACAACATCGGCTTCACCAACACTGTTCTCAAACTAGAAGTCAAAACACAGCACTGCACCAGTTAACACAAAGGAAAAAACATGACTGCTACTGCTGAACCCAGGACACTCTGCTTCCTCCCGGCCTCCCGTCCTCCCTGGCAGAGCATGAGGCTCACAAAGTCCTTGGCCAAACCAAAACATCCTTGTTATCAGCTCTGTTCCCCAGCTGAAAGTCAAAACACTGCACTGCACCAGCTACCAAGAAGGAGAAAAAATGACTGCTACTGCTGAACCCAGGACCATGTAAACCATTTATACTTTTCCTTCACAGATGTTAACAATGTGTAAGGGTTTGCAACCACTGGGTAGATATCATTTGTTATCTCATTTATGGCCCTCAGATCCTGGACTAACCTGTACTCACCATTAGGTTTCTTCACTGGAAAAATTGGGGTGTTATATTCTGATTCACATTCTTCTAGAATTTGGTATTTTAAAAATTTCTCAATTGTTTTTATTATTCCATATCTTGCTTCTAATTTTAGGGGATATTTTTTAACTCTTACCGGCCTAGCTCCATCCTTTAATTCCACTATTACTGGCTGAGCAGTTTTTGATTTTCCTGGAATTTCTGTTTCCCAAACTGTTGGTATTACAGCTTGTTCTACCTCCTCCGGGATTCAATCAATAGGTTTATCTTTCAAAACCAAAATTTGTCCTGCTTTGGATTCCGGAATCTGCATTGTTAATTCACCATTTTCAAAAATAATTGTTGCATCCAATTTAGCTAACAAATCTCGTCCTAAAAGAGGAACAGGACATTCAGGCATATACAGAAATTCATGTGTCAACTCTTTCCCCCCAAATCTCAAATCTAGGGGCTGTAGGAACGGCCGTGTTTCCTCCTTCCCTGTGGCCCCTACGATTGTGGTTGTCTTCTTCCCTAACCTTCCATGTAAGTCATTTAAAACCGAATAGGTAGCCCCTGTGTCCACTAAAAATTTTACTTCTTCTTCTCCCAACTGTATTTTCACAAGGGGCTCCTTATTTCTTGCTTCGGTTAGTCAACTTTGATTATTATATTCCCCCAGCACCATTGCCTGAGCCACTTCCGATCCCACAAAAGGGTTCCTTGGAGACATAAATTGTCTTCCCCTTAATGGACATTCATTTTTCCAGTGTCCCTCCTGTTTGCAGTTTGCACACTGATTATATCCTATTCTTTCCACATTTATCCCTACCTTCGGATTACAGAATCCTCTTCCTCATCCTCGTCCCCGCACATTTCCTCTCCCTCTTACCCTTAAGTTAGGGAAGCCCTGTTCTCTCCCCTGGACCACTGCCAATAGATTTTGCTGTTGCCTCCGGGAACTCTCTTTTTCTCTATTGTTATACACATTCCAAGCCACTTCTAGCAACCTGTCCAAGTTTTGCAAGTCTGCTCCCTCCAGCTTCTGCAATTTCTTCCTAATGTAATCCTGAGACTGCCCCAAAGAGATCAAAGCCAATTGTGCCTTAGCCTGTTCAGTTTCCACATCCGGATCCGTATATTTCTTTGCAGTCACAATCACTCTCATTCTCAAGATCATTATCACTATCGTTCTCCTCCCCCCTTTCTTCCTTTGCTACTAGCGGGGCAAGCGGAGCTACTGCCAAATCAAGATTTTCATCATCTTCCTGGTGCTGCAAACTGTTTTCTACGGCAAAACATCCAACACACTTCTTCTCAGTAGCACATCCTTTACACTGTTCATTTGCACTTGCTTTAACAACTAAAATCCCACAAGACTTCTGCCATTCCTTATTGTTCCTTAAAGTAAAGAAAAGGTCTACATATGGCACTTCATCCCATTTTTCTTCCCTTCTACAAAACAACATCAGTTGCAATATAACATTGTATTGCAGAGTCCCATTTTCAGGCCACTTTTCCTGATCCCCTAGTTCATACTGTGTCCACCAAACATTACAATAATCAATCAATTTACTTTTCCGCATACTTTGCCCAAATCCCCCTTCCTTCCAATGGCTTAGCAGACAGCCTAGTGGAGAGGACTTGGGAATTGGCAGCATCTTGTGAGTACAAAGGAGTTTCCTTTTGCACCACAAATCCTAAGGAAAACAGGTTTCCTTTACACCACTAAGTTACAACACTTATTTAAACCGATGCTGTTCCTGCAGCATAAATACCAATACCGAACCACGTTTGCCGAACCTGCAGAGCTTTCGCTACTGTCTAACGGACGGCGCCTAGGCTTTTACCCCGAGAGCTCTCTAGCCCCAACCAAACGCAGCTTTCGCCACATCTAACAGGCAGGCTTTACTACTAGCCCAGCCAAACACAGCTTTTTGCTGCGTATAACAGGCAGGCTTTTACCAGACCTTTACCAAAGGTCAATACCATATATTTACTAGAAATCGGTACCGTAACCCAAACCAAAAGCACCTTTCTTACCATATCAGAGGTCCGTCGTGAGCAGCGGAGGTCGGTCATGGTCGATGGCTCCCCGAGAATCTCTCGGTGCCGGCTGGAGCAGGATCGAAACGCGATCCGCCTCAGCAATGCCCGCGAGGTCCCATCTGGGTCGCCAAAATGTTAGCGTCGAGACAAACACATAACCACCAGAATGGTTATATGAGGTGCTTTTATTGAGGCGCCGGGAACCAGGGGTACTCACCCAAATCTGGTTCCGACTCCCGTCACATCGCGTTCGCAATTCACACACTAAAAATTTTGTAACTAATACATATTCAACACAGATTACATCATTTACTAATGCATATGCATCAAGGATTGCCACATCAGTTTATTACGACATCAGCCTCTTTTGCGCTTGCGCAGCCCCCTCTGGTGGTCGCCCTGATGAAGTAAGGAGTCTTCCTCGGATGAAGGAAGAAGGTTGTCCTCTTCACCTTTTCTCTACTTGGCTAGGTCCCAATCGTCTTGTGGACGTTAGCAGTCTCTTATCTTCACCAGGATGCTTCTGGTATGCCCTTTTTGGCTATCTTAAACTTAGATTCTGCTTGGGTAGAGTTTTACAATACATACACCCATACTCCCCTCACCATATATAGTTATGTTAGCTCTTGCTACCAAGACTACCATTGTAACATTTAGTTATAGAGTAACTATGATACAAAACGGCAAAGTTACAACATCTTCTAATATACAAAGCCTCACTACTGATTTATAAATTTCTCAAATATAATCATTTTACTATTTTATATGATTATTTTATTGTAAAAACTTCACCCTTTTCTAACAGGATGGGGCTTTGAGCAACCTGGTCTAGTGGAAGGTGTCCCTTCCTGTGGCAGGGGGGTTGGAACTAGATCATCTTTAAGGTGCCTTCCAACCCTAGCCATTCTATGATTCTATGATAACTGATGACTTGGCCAGTGTAGAGGACACTCAACATTTCCATGATTTAATGCATCAAATGAAACAGTCTACTGCTAGTTTCTGGCTAGCTGAGTGGTTTAATTCTCTGACAGGATGGGTGGGACACCACAAATAAGGTTTATCAATTAATATATTGATATTAATTTTCAGCTTAATATATTTAAAATTAAATTAGATGGATATTCCTAACCATTAGAGAAGCTGATTTTTGATGGTGGTATAACAACAAAGCCTTTTTACTCTGTAAAAGGATGACAAGGTAGTGTCAGCTGGAGTGTCTCAATACCAACGCATACAGCGTGGGTGACAAGCAAGAGCTGGAAGCTACTGTGCAGCTAGAAAGCTACAATCATATCATTATCATTGAAACACAGTGGGACAAATCGTATGACTGGAGCTCTTCAATCCATGGCTACAAACTGTTCAGAAGGGACAGGCAAGGAAGGGAGGAGCAGGGGGGGCATTGCCCTTTATGTAAAATAATGAATGCACGGAACTGTCTTTGTAAAACAGTTGGAGAGCTTATAGGTAAAACTTAGGGACCAAGCCAACAAAGGAAACCTCGTGGCTGGTGTTTGCTACAGGCTGACAGATCAAGGGGAGCCTGTTGAAGCATTCTTCCTTCAACTACAGCAAGCATCATGCTCACAAGATCTGATTCTGCTGTAGGACTTCAATCACCCTGACATCTGCTGGAAGAGCAGCACAGCAAGTTGTAAGCAATCCAGGAGATGCTTGGGGTGTGTCGAGGACAATTTCTTAATCAAGGTCTCTTCAAGGGATGTGAAGAAGAATAACAAGAAGGGCTTCTACAGGTATGTTGGTCATAAAAGGAAGACAAAAGAAATTGTACCACACACGCACACCCACCACCCCCGATAAATAGGACAGGGGATCTGGTGGCAACTGACATGGAGAAGGCAGAGATACTCAGTTTTCCCTGGCTCTTCCCACATCTCTTAAGTCCCTGCCTCCCTCAAGGCAGGCAGTGAGGGAATGAAGTCCCACCCATCACAGGAGAAGATCAGGTTTGAGACCACCCGAGGAACCTGAACATACAGCAAGTCCATGGGATGTGACAAGATGCATCCCAGGGTCCTGAGGGAATTGACTGATGTAGTTGACAATCCACTCCTCATCATATTTGAAAAGTCATGGTAGTCAGGTGAAGTCCCAAGTGACTAGAGAAAAGGGAAACATCATGCCCATTTTTAAAGTGTAAAAAGAAGAGCCTTGGGAACTACCGACCAGTCAGCTGCACTTCTGTGCCCAGTAAAAAAGGTGGAACAGATACTCTTGGAAGTTATGATGAAGCATATAGAGCATGGGGAGGTGATTAGGGTCAGCCAACATGGCTTCATTGGGCAAATCATGTCAGACTAATCTGGTGTCCTTCTATAATGAAGTGACTGCATTGGTGGATGAAGGAAGAGCTATGGATGTCATCTACCTGGACTTCTGTAAGGCCTTTGACACGGTCCCCCACAACATCCTTGTTGCTAAATTGGAGAGAGATGGGTTTGATGGATGGACTCTTAGATGGATAAGGAACTGGTTGGATGAACACATCCAAAGAGTTGTAGTACCCAGCTCAATGTCCAAGTGGAAACCACCAAGTGGTGTCCTTCAAGGGTCCATACTTCTATGATCGTGACTCCATTTTGTTCTAATGGACAATGCAGCAAGTTTGAAATAAATAGGGTAAAACTAGAAACCTCCCTGTGGTTTCAAATTTCTAGTTGGCTTTACCTTTCTACAGGAAGCCATTTCTGGTTCAGGGGTAAACTTGTTTGAGAATGCACAAAATGTGGCTGGCACTGTGTCTATGAACTGTCCTGAAATCTGCAACACTGAATATCCCAATGATTCTATAGGAGTCAACTTGGACAGAGAGAGAGCCCAGTTAAGAAGTTCTGCTTTGACACTGCCCCCAAGGTACTCCTACAAAATCATATTATCCAATATGGGTAATTTCTTGAACCTGTCATGGTCCCTCTGGATGGAAAGTCTAGCAAATCAACTGCATCATTCAACTTTGTGTCATTGGCTAATTTGCTGAGGATGCACTCAATCCCACTATCTATGACATGGATGAAGATATTAAATGGTATTGGTCCCAGTACAGACCCTTGAGGAACACCACTCATTACCATTTTCCTTTTGGACACTGAGCTATTGACTGGATGCCAATTCCTTATCCAAGCCAAGATCTGAAAGTAATGAGCAAGAGAGATTACATTTCATGGTAGATTCACCTTGGCTGTCTGCCAGACTCTCTCACTCCCCCTCCTCAACAGGATGGGGAGACAAAATAAGAGAAAAGCTCAAACAAACTCAACTTGGGGAAAATTATTTTATTGCCAATTGAGTAGGATGGTGAGAAACAAAGACAAAAATTAAAACACCTTCCCCCTGCTCCCCCTTCTTCCCAGGCTCAACATCACTCTCTTCATTCCTGACTATTCTACCTCCTCCCATGATGAGCAGCGCAGGGGGAGATGGGGAATATAGGGTTCAATTCACTTCTTTGTCTCTACTGCTCCTTCCTCCTCACACTTTTCTCTTGCTCCAGCGTGGGTCCTCTCCATGGGCCACAGTCCTTCAGGAAAAGACTGCTCCTTCATGGGTCCTCCACGGGCCACAATCCCTGGCAGGAAAACCTGCTCCTGCATGGGCTCCTCTCCATATGCTGCAGTTCCTGCCAGGAGCCTGCTCCAGCATGGGCTCTCCACAGGTTTGTGACTATGGCATTTTTTCTTCTCAAGCAACTGTTACATGTGCTGAGGCTCTGTTTTCCAGGAAGTGGCAGGACATCTGCCTGCCAATGGGAAGTAGTGAATAAATACCTCTTTTTGCTTTGCTTGTGCATGTGGCTTTTACTTTCCCTATTTAACTGTCATTATCTTGATCTAGAAATCTTCTTGCCTTCCTTGTATTTCTCTCCCCATCCCACAGAAGAGAGGAGTGAGAAAGAGGCTGGGTGGGTGTTTGGCTTCTGGCTGGGATCAACCCACCCCATCCCTTTTTGGCACTCAACATGGAGCATGAGATAACGACAGCTTGGGTCTGAACCTGCTATAGCTGTTGTAGTTGTGAATTGGCAGGCTTCTGTGCTGGTCACAGAGCTTGTTTGCTTTACTGTATCATAGAGTTTAGGGCTTGTTAGTGGCTGCTTTCGACTCTTGTTTGCTATGCTGCTTATTTCTCTGTTTCACTGTGCCTGGGGAACATTTTGATAAAAGCAGTGTACTTCGGCTGGCATATGGCCCTGGGAATTGATGTCATTCTTGTGCTGGGTGGGCTACCTTGTGGGGAGAATGAGGAATTACATCTCACTGTTCTCTGGGATTGATGCAGATGGCTCTGTTGCACAGACTCCCAAAGTACCTGTACATTCTTATGTAATCTGTTTGATTTTGTTATCTAACAAACATCATTGGCTTTTTGTTGGGTATGTGGAACCTGGTTTCATCCTGGGACAAGAGGAAACAACTTGTTGGTGAAACTACAGAGAAACAGAATAGTTTGGATTGGAAGGCACCTTTTAAAGGCCATCTAGTCCACCCCCCCTGCAATGGTGGTCAACATGTCCTGAGGCAGTCAATCCCTGATTGGCAGGGTGTGTGGGAGGATTTGGGCAGATGCCTACGGTGGTTATCACCTCTGATATCCTGGGATCTTACACCTGGACAGGCACGTAATATCATTGAATTGGTGCATCACTTGACAGAAGGGTGCCTTGCCTACCCCAAAGAGACCCAGGAACAACTAGCACTGTATTGGGTCATGGCCTGTGCCTATTGAGCCTCTGTTCAATACCATCAGAGGAGCATGGTAAGGAGGGCCTCTATCTGAGGACCCAATGGTTGCGACAGGGACCCAAACCCCAACTACAATAATAACAGCAGAAACTACATGGTCCCTAACCATGAGTGAACTTTGAGATCAGAGAATCATAGAATCATAGAATGGTTTGGGTTGGAAGGGACCTTAAAAATCATCTAGTTCCAAACCCCCTGCCACTGACAGGAACACCTGGTTGCTCAAAGTCCCATCTAACCTGGCCTTGAACACTTCCAGGGATGGGGTATCCAGAACTCCTCTGGGCAACCTGTTCCAATGTCTCATCACCCTCAAAGTGAAGAATTTCTTCCTAATATCTGATCTGAATCTACCCTCTTTTGGTTTAAAGCCATTCCCCCTTGTCCTGTCACTACATGCCCTTGTAAAAAGCCTCTGTCCATATTTCTGGTAGGCACCCTTTAGGCACGGGAAGGCTTCTATAAAGTCTCCTCTGAGACTTCTCCAGGCTAAAAAAGCCCAACTCTCTCAGCCTGTCTTTGTAGAAGAGGTGCTCCAGCCCTCTTGATCATCTTCATGGCCCTTCTCTGGACTTGCTCGAGCAGGTCCATGTCCTTCTTGTGTTGGGGGTCCCAGAGCTGAACACAGTACTCCCAGTGTGGCTGTTGACCACAACTCTCTGAGTGCAAACACCCAGCCAATTCCTTACCTAGCAGGCGGTCCATTTGTCAAATCCACACCTCTCCAGTTTTGAGACAAGGATATCATTCAGAACAGTGTCAAACACTTTGCACAGGTCCAGGTAGATGATGTCAGTCGCTCTTCTCTTATCCACCAACGCCAAGGCCCCATCGTAGAAGGCCACCAAATTTGTCGGGCATGATTTGCCCTTAGTGAAGCCATGCTGGCTGTCACCAGTCACCCCCTTATGTGCCTTAGCATAGTTTCCAGAAGGATCTGCTCTATGATCTTGCCAGGCACTAAGGTGAGACTGACCAGCCTGTAGCTCCCTGGTTGTTCAGTTTTTTCCCTTTTTAAAAATGGGGATTATATTTACCCTTTTCCAGTCAGCAGGAACTTCACCAGACTGACATGATTTCTCAAACATAATGGATAATGGCTTGGCAACTTCATCTGACAGTTCCCTCAGGACCTGCAGATGCATCTTGTCAGGTCCCATGGACTTGTGCACCTTCAGGTTCCTTAGATGGTCTCGAACATGATCTGGATTTCTGGACTGACAGGGGGATTCCAATTGTTGTCTGTGATGAAGGCTGAGGTGAGCCTAACAGGGAATGAGTGGCAAAATTACTCCATTGTTACTGGTGCAGAAGCTCTGTGCATCCTTGACATAGACTACCTCAGGAGAGTGTACTTCAAGGACACAAAAGGGTACCAGTGGGCCTGTCATGAAGTTGCTGTGGGTACAGAGAAGACTAAACAGCTGTCTACCTTGCCCAGCCATTCAGAGGATCCCTCTGTTGTGGAGTTGCTGTGCATCAAAGAACAGCAGATGCCGATTGATACCATGACCTGCAGCAATATTGCATCATCTGAGACTCCCTGGTTCCCATCCATGAGTTGATTTGTCAACTTGAGAGTAAAGGGGTGATCAAAAAGACTCGCTCACCCTTTAGTAGTCCCGTATGGCCAGTGCAAAAGTCTGATGGAGGGTGGAGGTTAACAGTGGGCTATTGTGGCCTGAACAAAGTCACACTACCACTGAGTGCTGCAGTATGGGACAAACTCTTATATGAACTGAAGTTGACGGCAGCCAAGTGGTATGCCACAGCTGATACTGTCAATATGTTTTTCTCAATCCCTTTGGCAGCAGAGTGCAGGTCACAATTTGTTTTCACATGGAGGGGTGTCCAGTATGCTTGGAATCGACTGCCCATGGGGTGAAAACACAGCCCCTACCATTTGTCACAGAGAGATACAGACTATATCAGAACAGGGTGAAGCCCCATAGCATCTACAATACATTGATGACAACATTGTGTGGGGCAACACAGCGAAGAAACTGTTAAAAAAAGGGAAAAGAATAATCCAGATTCTTCTGAAAGCTAGTTTTACCATAAGACAAAGCAAGGTCAAAAGACATGCACAAGACATCCAGTTATCAAGAAAAAAATAACAAGACAGACATTGTCACAGACCCAAGGGATGTGATCAGTAAGATTCCATCCACTTCAGAAGTTGCTGGTGCAGAAGCACAGCTCCTCTTGGCACCGCAATTGCCTGTGCTACACTGGGTGTTCAAAGGAAATGTCCTCTCTACACATCATGCAAACGATGCTACATGGAGTAAGTGGGTAGTGTTGATCATGCAATGGGCTTGAATGGGGAAGCCCAACCGTGCAGGAATTCTGGCATTACCTCAAAAGTTGGTCAGAGAAACTCTCTAAGACTCAATTGGGAGTTTCAGAAAGCAGGCATTCTTTATTGCAGCACTGGGCGTACACACAAATAGCTTTGCAAAGGTGAATGCACCTGGTACTTGCCAGCAGCAGCTATGTATTTAGCATACTAATGCATATTCATAGCTCTTTTCCCCCCATTAAATAATTTACATGTTCATGAAATTTACATGAACCAAATATAATATTTGCATTCTAATTACACATGCGCTTTCTTGCTGAGTGGGGATTTCTGGTGGTCGCCAACAGTCTTCCTCACTGTGTTTACTGAATGACCTCAGTGCTTGTGCCTGCTGGCAAGGTCCTAGTGCTGAGTTCGCAGTTGGTATGTCCTTGCATCTGTTCTGATCCAGTCTCGCTCCATGTTGGGTGCCACTCTGCTGTCTTGAAGGCTGACATCCTTGGTCTTATTTATTGTCTCCTTAGTTGTTATCAGCCCCATGATGTTCCTTCCCCATCAGCTGAACATTCCTTTCTCGCAATATGGTAGCAAGTTAACAGTTTGCTGTATTTTACTGGCCAGAAGTCAGAGATTTTGGAGCATTGCCTGAGGAGGTGACTCATATCCAAGAGATGCCACCATATATTGAATTACCAGGAGGTGAAAGCCAGTATGCTCTGTTTACCTAGAGATCTTGTCATGTTGTAGGAAACCATCAGAAGTAGAAGACAATGACACAACAAGTTGCTGAAGCCGTCGAAGGAGAAGGTGATTTGAGTGAGTTTGCAGAAGTGAAAGCCATCCAGCTGGCCTTAGAGATTGCTGAATGAGAAAAGTGGCCATTACTCTTTCTATATACAGACTCGTGGATTGTGGCAAATGCCCTGTGGGGCTGGCTACAGCAATGGAAAAAGACCAACTGGCAGCACAGAGGTAAATCCATGTGGGCTGCTGCCTGGGTAGAAAAACTTGCTGTAAAAGCACATCATGTAGATGCTCATGTGCCCAACAGTGTCACTGAAGAACATCAAAACAACAAGTAAATAGACCAGGCTGCTAGAACTGGAGTGGCTCAGGTGAACCTGGACTGGGAAAGTAAGGGATAGCTCAGAGGGCCCATGACACATCAGGACATCTAGGGAGAGATGCAACACACAGATGGGCTGTGATCAAAGGGTGGACCTGACTACTGAGGCCATCAAACAGGTCAGCCATTAATGAAAAACATGTACCGCAATAAAATGAGCCACACGAGTAAAATGTCCCTGAAGTAGTGAGCAATGGCTGGGATTTTGATATGGTGAGGCCTGGTAGATTGACTATACTGCCACTAACTTGCCAAGTCAAGTGATGCATGGAAACAACAATTGGGTGGCTAGAAGCATACCCTGTAAACCATGCCACTGCTCAAAACACCATCCTGGGCCTTGAAAGGCCGGTTCTGTGGCAACAGGACATCCCAAAAAGAATTGAATCAGACAGTGGGACTCATTTCTAAAACAACTGCATAGACTCCTGGGCCAAGAAAAATTGTCAGTGATTGAGTGTATCACATCTATCACTCAGAAACCTCAGGAAAGACTGAACAATATAATGGACTGCAAAAGATAACGCTAAGAGCATTGGGTGCCAAGGAATAGAAGCACTGGGATGTAAAATTAGCAGAAGCCACTTGTCTGGTTAACAGCAGAGGATCTGATAACTGACCTGGTCCTGCACAAACACAGCCCCTATGCACTGTGGGAGGAGATAAGGTCCCCATAGTGCACATAGCTGAGAAAGGCAGCGTGTGTTGCTCCTCCCTTGGGAAAAGGCAAACCCATTTGTAGGTTTTTGCTCAAGGACCCTGGTGTACTTGGTGGGTAATGCAGAAGGATGAGAAAACCCATATACCCACCACCATAAACAAATCATCTGTTCCTTCACATGGCACATCTGCCTTTAAATAACAGTAAGACAATGATTAGCAAATTCTTAAGCCAATTGTCAGAGAGTTATTTTTTAATATTATTTTATTACAATGAAATACTGTTCAATTCTATGCCCAAGTAAATTTTTGAACTCAGTCTTCTTTACAGGAGTATTCTATGGCTAGGAATGCCACATTTAAATCTGCAACTAAAACACCAGGGAGGAGCATGGTTCTTTAATGATTTAAAAAATACTAAGCACTGTGCAGTTGTCCTGGGTTCAGCAGTAGCAGTCATTTTTCTCCTTCTTGGTAGCTGGTGCAGTGCTGTGTTTTGACTTTCGGCTCGGGAACAGAGATGATAACAAGGATGTTTTGGTTTGGCCAAGGACTTTGTGAGCCTCATGCTCTGCCAGGGAGGAGGGGAAGCCGGGAGGAAGCAGAGACAGGACACCTGACCCAAACTGACCAAAGAGGTATTCCATACCACAGCACGTCATGCCCGGGATGTAACGGAGAGTGAGCCGGAAGGGCTGGGAGACTGCAGGGTTAGAGGAGGTATCGGTGGGTGCTTGGTCGGGCCGGGGGGGGCAAGTTATTGGTCAGCTGGTGGTGAGGTGTTATATTCTCTTCCCTTGCTATTTCCTTTATCATTGTTATTACTGGTGGTAGCAGTAGTGATCTCTGTTATACCTTAGTTACTAAACTGTTCTTATCTCAACCTGTGGGACTTGCATTCTTTTCGATTCTCCTCTCCATCCCTCTGGGAGTAAGGGGAGGGAAAGAAAGGGGGAAGTGAGTGAACGAGCCCTCTGCCTGGTTTTAAACCACGACAGCAGTATTCAGCAGTAATGAGACTTGTGGCAAAAACATCTGTTTCTGGTATGAGCAAAAGCACAAGTTCCTAGCATATCAGCAAATGTGAAAACTTACATCAAGTCAATTAATCTGCAGCAGTGGCCATCTTTAGAGACAAAACAATGCGAATCATAGAACTGTAGAATCAACTAGGTTGGAAAAGACAGGATAAAATCCTTGATCAGAGTAAACATTACTTTGCAACAACTAAAAACATCGGTGCTATGAGCATTGTGCCCAGGCTGAAAGTAAAAAAAAGAGCACTGCACCAGCTACTAAGAAGGTTGGATAATCAGGTTCAACCTTTACCCCTGGACTGCCAAGTCCACCACTAAACTGTGTCACTAAGGCCTCATCTACATGTTTTCTGAATGATTCCAGGGATGGTGATTCCACTACTTCCCTGGGAAGCCTGTTCCAATATCTGATCAACCTTTCGGTGAAGAAATTTTTCCTAATATTGAGACAAGGGGGCACAAAATCACAAAAAGGGAATATAGAAACCTTTAGAATTAGTTTTAAGTAATGTTAAGTTTGATGGCTTTGTAACAGTAGCAATGGAAAATTACTGAGGTGCATGATACATAGAGAAAAAAATAGAGTACAGCTAGAGAACATACTGAGAATTCTCACAAGATAAATCGTTATAGTTGTGACATAGTTTAACAAAAACAGTCTAGAAGAACAGGACACAGGGATAAGGAGTATCTGGGAACCTCAGGTGTCCAGGATGGGCTACAGTTAAACTAACTGATAAGTAGGAGGATAGGAGGATTATTATGTCTCTGGTGCTAACAAACCAATTAAACTGGCATGAGCACCTACTGCGCATGCTTCAAAGGCTGCCAGAAGTGATGAAGATTGTTGGAAGAAGTAAACGACCCTCAGAGACCACCACCATAGTTCTGTACACATGTGGAGAACTTTCTGGAAAATTATGTAATCCATACATAGCCTCATGAATATGTATGTATGCCCAGTGGCTATAAAAGGACGGCTTGTGTGGCAATGGAGAGACACACGTTAGGAGGAGCTATCCCCTGTGTCTCCCAGCGCTGCAATAAAGAATACCTGCTTGTTAGCTTGAAAACTTTGTTGGCAAGTTTGTTCCTGGAGTATTCTCCGAATCAGTTTGGCACCCCAGATGGGACCCTCTCTGCTCGGCTGCAGGACCCGCTGAGGACAGGGCTCCCTAGGGCCCTCAGGAATTTTTCCCAGAGGGACCCCTCGACTCATTCAGATCACTGCAGGAGCAGACAAGGACCATCTCATAAAAGGTATTCTTTTCTTTTATATAGTTTGTAAGGTGCAGGGGGCATCTCGGTTTGGTAAATTGGTTTGATAAATTGGTAAGTGTACACATGGTTTGGAAGCCTTCTGTAAATCGAGATAAGAAATCTCGTAGGTAAAGGCGTATACCTGGCTGCTAGCGTCCGTTTGGTATACACCCACAAGAAGCAGGGGGCTTCTTGTGGTTTGGGTCCTGCAAGATGCAGGGGGTGTCTTGTAGAAAAGGTTTTGGATTTTACTGGCATACACCCATAAGAAGCAGGGGTCTTCTTGTGTTTTGGGTCCTGCAAGACGCAGGGGGTGTCTTGTAGAAAAGGCTTTGGATTTTACTGGCATGCACCCATAAGAAGCAGGGGTCATCTTGAGGTTTGGGTCCTGAAAGATGCAGGGGGTGTCTTGTGGAAATGGCTTTGGGTCCAGTGTGCTATCAACAGCCCATAAGGGATTCGATTCAGTGATGCTGTCAGCGTGGGTCCCTGAATAGGTTAGTCGAATCACCCTCCAATACAGTGGGCTGTCCAGTATGTCCCACAGTGGGATGCAGACAGGCTGGTCGGGCACAAGGGTCTCGTCCTTCTTGGGACACTGACAGGCTGGTCAACTATAAAGGGTTCCAGGAAACCCCCCTATTAATGTTACAATATGGTCTGAGACATAGGGGTTAGGATGTATTGCTTTTGATTCTACTGGTATTCGTCTTATTTTGTGGCTTTTTACAGTAATGATTTGTGATTTTGGTACTGGTGACAGGATGTTATAACTGTGTTATTAACTGTTGTTTGGTTGAATTTTAGTCTCTGTCTTTGTCTCAAGTGTTGTAACTGTGTGGAGTGTGTCTGTGGGATCCCATTTGTGTATATGTGTGTGTGAATGTGAGATTGATAATGGAAAATCAGCAGAGTGAAGACATCTTGAAAAAGAGTCTTTTGGGTGCATTTTGTCACAGTGGAAAGAACTTGGAGGGTCTCCTGGGGGCTCGGTAAATAAGAAAACATAGGTAAAATATCGTAACCGATGGTGGCCTTTGTATACTTTGGAAGATCAGGAAAAATGGCCTAAAAATGGAACTCTGAACTATAATACATTGTTACAGTTAATGTTGTTTTGAGGGGGCAAGGAAAATGGCATGAAGTAATGTATGCAGATATGTTTTTCACTTTAAGAAATCACGCAGAGTGACAGACTGAATGCAAAATTAATATAGCTCCACCAGATTCCTTAATTTTGGCTTTGGAAAAGGACAGGGAAAAACTGAAAGTTAAGCTGAAGAGATGTTGTTCAGCCTGTGATATTGGGGAAAGATGTTTAAAGTTAAAAAACCAGTAATCAGGAAGATAGGTTGAAAATAATGTATCACAAGTACCTCCGAGAGAAGCAGCCTCTGTATCCGTACTATTTGATATTGATAAGGAGGAAGAGATTGCTGTCACTGGCAACAAGCTGCACATTCACATTCAGAGTTAAGAAGGGGTTAAACCAGAAGTGCTGTTGCAGAGGCAGGCACCTCCAGCCCCTGCCGAGCAGGGTGAGCAGCTGTGAGAAGAAAAAAAAAAAGGGAAAAACCAAGGGGAAGGAGGGATGACGCGCAGAGGTGGGGGAGTGGGCTCTTCTGTGGAACCGGATCGATGTGCGTGCTATGGGGAGTTTGGACGTTGGAAGTGAGACTGCCCGGGGGGGGGGGAGCAGTGCCATGGGGTGGCTCTGGTGACTGAATTGGAACTAGACTGACAGGGACCTGGGGAATCTACCCTAGCAGATCCACTGCTTAAATTAAAACTACGGACTAGAGGAAATAAAGTGGAATTTTAGGAATCTTAGTGGATACAGGAGCAAATTATTTGGTGTTAAATCAGAGAGAAAAGTAGGAATGCATAAATTTTTATGCATGCCAAATTCTCCAAAATCTTTATTAGGGCGAGAAGCAACATTTAAAGAAGGCAAAATGGAATTTAGAGTTAAAACCAATCAATTAATTGCAGTTTTGAGTTTATCTTTAATTCAACAGAAAAGCAAAAAGGAGGACCTCCCTGAAATAGAAGGAATCCTTAATCAGGTATATGTGGGAGTATGGGCATCTGAAGTTCCAGGTAAGGAAAAAAATGCTTTGCCTGTTAAAGTGGAAATAAAAAGGGGGGCCTGCCCAATTAGAATAAAACAGTATCCCTTAAAATTAGAAGATCAAAGGGAATGAAAAAAAAATCATTGATAAATTTTAAAATATAGATTATTTATTGAATGTGAATTGGAATATAATACTCGTATCTGGACAGTAAAGAAATATGATGGGAAAAGTTGCTGATTTGTTTATGATCTCAGGGTAATTAACAAAATTGCAGAGGATATTTGTCCAGTAGTAGCTAATTCGTATGATTTATTGACTAAATTGAATAATAATCAGATTAACTCAATTAACTTGGAAAGTATTACAACAGGGGTTTAAAAACAGTCCAGCAATTTTTGGAAATCAGTTAGCACAAGAATTAGAATCATGAAAGCCACCTGCTCAGACGGGGACTCTATTACAATATGTGGATGACCTGTTAAATGCTACAGAAACAAAGGAAGAATGTGTCCAGTGGACAGTGGAATTATTAAATTTTCTGGGACTGAATGGTTATTGGGTATCCAGACAAAAGGCCCAACTAATCCAAACCCGAGTTTCCTACCTAGGATATAAAATAACAGAAGGACAGAGAGAACTTGGAACGGCCAGAAAAGAAGCCATTTGCCAGACTCCACGACCATCGACCATCAAGGAGCTCCAGACATTCCTGGGAATGACAGGATGGTGCAGACTTTGGATCCATGATTATGGTGTTCTGGTAAGACCACTATATGAACTGTTGAAGGGAAACCCTCCCTCTTTGGACTGGACTGATAAAGCAGAGGAGGCTTTTAGAAATTTAAAGACAGAGTTAATGACAACTCCAGCTCTGGGACATCCGGATGTGACTAAACTGTTTTGGCTATACTCCTATGAAAAACAAGGAATAGCCTTGGGGGTCCTTGCTCAGAAACTAGGACCATACAGAGGACAGTGGGGTATTTTTCAAAACAGCTGGATGAAGTGAGCAAAGGATGGCCCGGATGCCTAAGGGCTGTGGCAGCAGTCATCATGAATATTGAAGAGGCTCGCAAATTCACCTTGGGACAAAAGATTACTCTGCTAGTGTCCCATGTGGTATCAGCAGTCCTGGAACAGAAAGGAGCCCGCTGGTTATCTCCTTCATGGTTTTTAAAATACCAGGCCACCATTGTAAAACAGGATGATATAGAAATTGTGGTCACTAACATTGTGAATCCAGCATCCTTTTTGCAGGAACAATCGACAGAACCACTAACACTGGTCAGCTTGACCACCATAGAGACTGTATATTCGAGCCAAGCAGATTTGAAAGAAAAACCTCTGGAAGATGCTGATTCTTGGTTTACTGATGGTAGTAGCTTCATGAAAAATGGTAAATGAAAGGCAGGATATGCCACTTCACAGGTAATAGAAGCTAAACCTTTACCTGTGAACACCTCTGCCCAGAAGGCAGAAATAATAGCATTAACGAGAGCCCTGGAATTGGCTAAAGATAAAAGGATAAATATTTGGCCTGGTTCTAAATATGCGTTTGGTGTGGTACAGGCACATGGTGCTATCTGTAAAGAACGAGGACTTTTGAACACACAAGGAAAACAAATTAAACATGTTACAGAAATTCTACGATTACTGGAAGCTGTTCAGCTACCTGAAGAAGTAGCTGTTATGTACTGTAAAGGACATCAATAAGGTGACTCTGATCAGGAAATTTGAAATAATTTGGCTGATTTTGAAGACAAACAAGCAGCTGAACAGTCCTTAATCCCTGACAGCAAACTAACAATTGAAAAATCTAAACCTAGATATTCAAAGGAGGATAGAAAATTGATTGAGGATCTAAAGGGACAGGAAAATAAAGAGGGTTGGGCTCAAATACCTGATGGGTGAATTGTAATCCCCTATAACTAACTCTGGAAGTTAGTTCAGGAAGAACATAATAAAACTCATTGGGGTAGCAACTCTGTATAAATATTTAGACAAACAAATTGTAGGAAGGAATCTATACACCACAGTTCAATTAATGACAAAACTGTCATTTATGTCTTAAGAATAATTCTAAAACTTAAAATAGAAATCAAATTGGGACAATTGGGAGAGGAAGTTATCCAGGACAGCAGTGGCAAACAGATTTTTCTGAATTACCAAGAAAAAGGGGTTATTGATATTTGTTGGTGTTAATGGATACTTTTTCAGGCTGGCCAGAAGCATTCCCTTGTATAATAAATAATGCAAGACAAGTAATTAAAACATTATTAAATGAAACAATACCTTGTTTTGGAGTACCAGCAGCAATTTCTTCTGACTGGGGTTCACACTTTAGTGCAAAATTGTCACAAGAAATCTCTGTGGCTGGAATGTGAACTTGCAATCTGAAATGTACTTGAAAGCAAAAGGAAACAAATAGATTTTGTGTCATGCTAGCTGTTACTGCTTCACAAGACATAGGAGCCAGGTTTTGTGAGGGCATGTTGAAGCAGATGGCTGCAGACAAGCTCATGCTGCTCTGAAAAAGCTGGATGCAAACAGTATTGATCTTGAAATTGAATAACTTGTTTATGTTTATGTTATGTCCAAGTCAGCATATGTATGTGTTTATGTGTATTGTTAAGGATCTCAACACAGATCACTAACGGGAGTGTTTAGAAGACTAAGTTGGTTTAAAATACAATTTGACTAGGTTGACATAAATTAACAACCCATTTTGTGGTAACATCTAACTTATTACTAGGTATTCAAAGCAGGCAATTCTTAACAATCATACATATAAGTTAGATGCGAATAGGCATTTCCATGAATTTGATAGCATGTAGTTAATCCTCAGTGGTCTTGTTAGTAATACCCTAACCCTAACCCTTGGCTGTGGTAGGAGGCATTTGGCCAACCTCAGTCTTTGCACCTTGTTGTCAATGAAGAGTTTCACCTGCTTCATCCAGTAACAGGTCACTACTATGGCAAAGCACACACAGATTTACATTAGCAGAGTAACTATTACAGGATGCAGCATCATGTTGAAGATGCTGATGGCAGTGAGGGACTAGCTAAAGAAATTTCTTACCAGTGGAGTTCTCCCCCCCTCTTAATTTGTTCCATTCCCTGCTTTATAGTACTACCATTGTATTAAAATCTTTCTAGCTTTTGCCTTAGCATTTTCTATCAGATACTGCAAATTTGCATGCTCCAACATCTCTTTTACAAGTGCCAAATCTATATAATACAAGGTGTAGTTTCTTATTAGCAACTTGCTAGTAAATACAGGTGGTTTTATACACAAAATCACAGCCTCTAATAATAGCTACTTTAAAAGCACACATATATTCAAGCTGTTACTTTTCAGTTGTCCCCAAGTGATGTTTTGCAATCATTCATTTTTCTCTTCCTCTGTCTCATTCTGCTTGGGGTATTCACGGTCAGCTCCTGTAGCTGAGGCATTGGGTTCCTCCACTCATCTGTCCAGCTCATGGCAAGGCTTGACAAACTTTGCAGGCAGTCGCCATGGACCTGTAGGTAGGAGGACACAAATATACCACCTCCTCCAGGTTATCAGTTCTTGAGAAGTAGACAGGTTAAAGTGTTTCCATAAAGTAGAGGCATTCTGATGCAAAAGGAACGTAAAGCAGCTGCAGAAGTGTTAGTAATAGGTGAAATTGTGTGTTGAAACAATAATACAAAGAGAAAAGATGATTATATTTGAAAATCTGTTAATCAGTAGAGGGTTTCTTTTGTATTAAGAACAAGTTAAAATTCTGCTATTGTGTATCTTAGTTACTTTACAACTAAATATTACAATGGTAGCTATAATGATAAGCAATTAACATAGCCATATATGGGGAAGGGTATATGGGTGGATCCAGGGGAGTATTGTGAAACTCTACCGAAGCAGAACTCACAAAGGTACCAGGAGTAGTCAAGTGAAAATAAGAGAATGCTGGCATCCACATAATGATTGGGACATGTCCAAGGAACAGAAAAGTGAACAGGATGACCTGAGGAACACTTCTTACTTCATCCGAGGAAGACTCCTTACTTCATCGGGACAACCACCAGAGGGGGGCTGCGCAAGCGCAAAAGAGGCTGATGTTGTAATAGACTGATGTGGCAATCCTCAATGCAAATGTATTAGTTAGTGATGTAATCTGTGTTGAATATGTATTAGTGACGACATTTTTTGTGTATAAATTGCGAGCGCGATGTAACGGGGTTGAAGCCAGATTTGGGCACGTGCCCCTGGTTTCCCAGCGCTGCAATAAAGCACCTCATATAACCATTCCGGTGGTTATGTGTCAGTTCTTATGCTAACAGAAGTAAACTGCACATTTTTAACAGTCAAGGAGTTTTCTGCATCATTACCCTTTTTTTTTTTTTCTTTCTCTGCCACCCTGTCCTGGGTTCAGCAGTAGCAGTCATTTTTCTCCTTCTTGGTAGCTGGTGCAGTGCTGTGTTTTGACTTCCAGCCTGGGAACAGTGCTGGTGATACCGATGTTTTCAGTTGTTGCTAAGTGATGTTTACCCTGGCCAAGGACTTTGTGAGGCTCATGCTCTGCCAGGGAGGAGGGGAAGCTGTGAGGAAGCAGAGACGGGACGCCTGACCCAGGCTAGCCAGAGGTATTCCATACCACAGCATGTCATGCCCGGGGGGAGGGGGGTAACTGGGAGTTACCCGGAAGGACACAGGCTTCTGGGTCAGACGCGTTTCTTGGCGGGTGGTATTGTATCCTCTTCCCTTATTTTCTTTTATCATTGTTGGCGTTGGTGGTAGCGGTGGTGATTTGTGTTGCACATTGGTTGCTGGATTGGATTAAGCCCCAGGTTACTTTAAACACACTAAGCAAGGCTCCCACCATGTGCCCACTGTGTTGCAGGCACTCTATAGGCTTTGTCTGCGGTGTCTCTACAAACTGCCTCAATACATCAATAGATGGAGAGGTTTG